>NC_051176.1:100542836-100688158 GCF_013339695.2 Rhipicephalus sanguineus | reverse complement strand
ATTCATACAGTGCAATATGGAACCGAAACCGAAACACAACAATGAGCTCGTGCAGAGGGCACGGAGGAAGACAACTTTCAGCGCAGTCGCATTTTCAGCGCAGCTTAAGAAACTAGGGTCTCTAGAATTACGTATCTATGCATTTTCTATTAAAGGAACACAGCACCTAATACTTAACTAGTGATGTTGCGCCTCAGATATGCGTAATGTTTGCGTTTTGATCAACAATATACACAAGTGTGAACCTAGTCATTCGTTCAAGGTGGCTGGCCCTTGGGCAAGTGGTTCAACTTTGTCCGGGCGGCTCAATCGAGGGACGTGCCGACAAACAGAAAGACAGAAAGACAGACCAAAATTTCGGCGTTTAAGTTCCCCAAGAAAGACTATCGTCTTTAAAAATCCCATGCTTACCTAAGCGTGAATTTTCGAAAATTTTATACGCTTAAGCTACTCGTGACATTTCTCCCCGCTTACGGACTACGCCTATAGGTGTTGACCGGCAACATCCTCTTCACGCACGCCAGGCGTGACATGGGCCGCTTTTCCCACGTTTATATGGCGTGACCGTTTTTCACGCTTAAAGACGGCGCGGAGGATCTGCGCCAGAGGCGGAAAGAGACGGAGTGGGGCGAGCCCCACTCCCTCTCCTGTCTCTCCTTGAGCGCAGACACTAGCGAGCTTGAAGCAGCGGTCGCTGTCGTCTTCGGTCGCTTCCCCGAAGCGAGCTTTGCTCACAAACCTGTCCTTTCCTCTTGACCTTGGCAGCAGGCAGGCGAAGTAGGTGCTGAATGTTCTGCATAGAGATTGCGCAAGACACTCCCGCCGTTGACACTAAAACTAATCCATTAACACGCGGTTTGGGTGAGCACTGGTCGACAATTTCATCTGTGTACAAGCCCTTCCCTATTTCTTTGCACAAAAGCGTATTGCCCTCTCAAAAACGCTGTGCCGCGCCTTGCGGTGGAAGATAGTGAACCATGACCACCATATATGAAACGATAGGACAGCATTCCCAGAATTTAGGTTTCCGCGTTGTCCAAAATACATTTTCATATTATTTTTCCATGGCGTTCTATCAAGCCAACACGAAGATTGTAAGCAGCAAAAGAAATACCACCCATATATTTTTTCCTTTTATTTGTGAAATATAAACTCCCTCAAAATGCGATGGAACGAAGCAGCGGCTCAAAGAAGTTGCAGAGCTGACACCTGAAATATTTTTATAATGCTTAAGACTTCGTTTCTTTAAATCCGCAACGCGGTATGCAAGTTCTTCAATCTTGTGTGGGCCCCTGACACTTCCTTGCCGAGCCCGGCTTGACGACTGATTGGACGAAGCCAAGCAATTGGCCATACGCTGCCGGATACGTTAGGTCTTTCATGTAGTACATGCCTAAGCACATCCTTAGTGCTTTCTCTTGAGAGGTCTCTGCCCTCATTTGAATGGTCTCCTGTTCGCTGCTGCAGATGAGGAACTTTCTTTCGCCCCAAACAATGCACGGTCCAATGTAATCACTTGGGGGCGTCTGTAAAAAAAATTATTTCCTTAACCAAACCTCAAGGCTACAGGTGAAAAAGACACTTCAACTACACTGTTAAGGTAACCAATTATCGCTTGCTTTTACAGCAGTTCTTACCTATATATTCCAGTGGCCCATGAATGGCAGGTGCGTAAGTGCGTGACCACAGTAAATACACCATACGAGTGGAAAGACCGCTCCTGAGCCGTCGGACTTCGGCGGATTTTCTCTCATAAACTCGGAACACTCACGTTGTGCTTGCACCGCCCGCGTTGCACGCCGAGAATATCTTCTGAAGTGAACATTGCGATACAGACGCTCTTCGGTAGTATGGCTGGCGCGGCAGCCTCCCGAAATAAAGTTCCGTATTCCTCGCAAAAGGCGCGGGGACCGCGGGGAGAACGCATATGCGCATGCGCATGAACCACGGCATACAGCCTTGCTTCCACGCTGACCTGAAGGGACGTCACACTTATTTTCGGTAACGTGGTGCTTGAAACAATATCAACAGCTCATTTACATGCGCATCACGCTTAAATTAACAGTTTAGCGTGATATTAAGCGCAGGATTTTTTTAGAATGCATGGCGCGAGGAAGAAAAAGAAACACGGATACCATGAGAATAAATTGCTTGACTCGTATCCCACGAAGTAAAATGCTCTGCACTGAAACATTTCACGTGCAACAGCAGCGCCAGGAGACAGCCTAGGGAGCAGAAGCAAGATCGGAGGGGCGGAATAAACATCCGCCGTGGTAACTGGAATACCTCATCGCGAAGCAATAGCATCCGTAATCTGGAAAAGTTCACGTGCGCATAGCATGCGCATGTGAACTTTTCCAGATTACGCACGGACTAACTTATGCTTGCAATAGAACAATCTCAAGCTTAATTTCGGCGAAGCTTAGTGCGTGACACTCCCGCGTTAACGACGAAGCATAAATGTGTGGTTTTGTTCAACGGGTCGTATCTTTTTGCCCCCCAGTGACCCATGTCGGCGACTTTGGACTAATAAATGTTAGTACTGCCCTCTAAATTTTGTGAAGTGCTTATTGGTAGTATCGCATGACTGAATTTGTGACGATGAGGGACAGCGTAGTCAAAGGCACCGAATAGGTGTGCTATAGAGGTTGTCTGAACAGGAAAGACTCAGAGGGTACCTTATGCAATCGCCTAAGACGGCTCGAAGACGAAAGCCATTTTCTTATTCTTTTTCTTCTCGGTCGACGTGCTGATCCTCCCCTCCCCCGCCATATTCAAAAGCTTTCCGAGTTCAACGTGCTTTTGCAATGCCTCCTGGATCGGAGGCATTACAAGCTTTCTGCTTCTGACATGGTTTTGCAGAGCCTCCGTGATCGGCCAGCCTTTAATCAAGTGACGATGCCCTTGGATGTCGCCACTACGATGTGTCAAATTCTGGCGATCTGTGACGTCATGATGACGTCATGTTACACTGAGGTCATGTGACTTTCGGTACGCCGACTGCACACACACACATATTCACTTCAGGACCACGTGACTCTGAACCCACTTTTATTACTTTTTTTTGTATCCTTCAACGCCAACGCCGGTCTCGCGAAGTATCGAGGGATATTGCCAAATCTCGAAGACGCCGACGGTCACTTTTTGCGTTTGATGAGGCATCTAAGGCTTTCGCCATAATAGGGGCCACATACCGGTTAGATGATGTTTCGATGGGTGGTATATTCGTCAAAGGCGCCATATGTTTGAAAGGGTTGGTCATTGACGCCTTTGAACAAGATAGGCTCACCTAAGAAAACATCGGCTAGCCTGCCTTATGCCCTTAATCCTCTCCTGCACTTCGGAGTTTCTCACTATGAGTGCGCACTACAAATAAATGGGCAGTACACATCATTCTGTGGTGATCGTGTCGACCAAACATGAGTGGCTGGTTCGCAGAAGGGCGGCCATAATTTGATACAGAAGGTGATGCCTTTCTGAGGGAGCCGGGCTTTCTGCGAATGTGAGCCACGGACTCACATCGAGTCACTGACAATGACACGCAACTTCAGTTAACCCTCTAATCTGAGACGCTCAGTGACGCCACTAGAATGGTGCCGCAATGAAAAATAGCGATAAAAACAAGCGGGACCCATCACGTGAATATTACAACGTACTCAGGCTACAGTGTCCACAAGAAAGCGGGAAAAAAAACTAACTTCGTTTGTGGACTCTTGCCGAGATAAAGACACAGAGTGCCTGAGTTGTCACTGGTGCGGATCTTCTGGAAATGCGGTAACAGGACAGTTCAACATCTCGCAACTCTTCCTATAAATAACCGATTTACAAAAAAAATCATTCTTAAAATCTTAGCTAGATGGCACCTACAACTTTAGGTGTAATCGAAACAATGTCTTGCAGAGAACACGCACTTTTTTCACGGTAAACAAGCATTCATCACAGAGAACAAGAAGACATGCGTTTCGAGACTCTCGCAGTTGCCTTGTTTACATAAGCAGCAGAAAATTTTCAAAATGTAACAAAAGTTTTCAATGGATTTCGTGAAGGGCCTGTTAACCTACGTTGTCACGTAAAGAAACACGTTTTTGTTTTCGTTTTTTTCTGCTTTAAGCAGGCCGCAATACCTTGGTTTCAATCCATGACTTCGCACAAATCTGCTGACTAGCAGATATCCATTGAGGCATTGAGGTGGGATTTGTCAGTTCATTCGATTTCATTTCATTTTCAGAAACACTGAGAAGAAAGGCGAGGGCGAGCTGTAAATTGCGTACTGTGCTTAGCAACATAAGTTATTTAGGGCGTATTTTATTATGAGTTTGAGAAAGGAAAGCAACACGGTTAAACTATGGCGCCTAACTAAAATACTTCAACGAAGGTTACTGAATAATAATCAGTATTCACATAAATTTGTGCCTTAGTTGAGTCGCCTATTGAACACGAAAAAGCGAAGTCTGTTAGCGACTGTAACACACGGCTTGGCGCTTTCACCCAGTTGTGCAATATAATGGGTTTGTAAACTGACGCCAACGAAAATGAGGGAAGTCAAGCCTGAGTATGCATAGTCCGAAACGCGCGACCATCATCATAATTTAAGATGGTATTATTTCTCAAAATTAGCTTCTATGATTCAAAACATGGCAGCGACAAAAGGCGTGCACGCCAACTTTAAAAGGAACCAGGGGAGGCCAACGGCAGTACGATCGGAGGAAAAATATGGAAGAAACTCGGAAAATATTGAAAGAAAAGTGGGAAGAAGGGCAGGACACCCTTTCCAGATTCCATCGTCTTGAAGAAGGACCGAGCCACTTTGCAACAAAACTATACTCGGGGACAACATTCTGTGGCAATGAAGTGAAAGCTACGGGGGTGGAGCTAACTGCTCTGTGTTACTGCGCCAAAGTAGTCCCCGATGAACTTGTTTCGGTTTCAGTTTCGGCGTACTGATGTACTTTCCGGTGAAGAGCAGACAAGGTAAAACTATCGTACCGCTGCACTCTTGTCTTTCCAGTAACTTTTGCTGGTGATTCAGCCGCGAAACGAAGCCTTTTACGCTTCGGGGACTTCAGGGTACCCTTTAAAACATCCGCCTTGAGCCGTGCGACCGTACGCTCGCTCACACCGGTAAGCTGGCTAACCGAACGAAACACGGAAGCGACGGAGAGTCCCGGCTGCGTCAGTCTCACTTGGGCGTACACGTTGCCAACCACTTGCTTGGTTTGTTTCGACAGCTTTTGGTACTCAAGCTTCTTGAATATCCTGTGCGGCGAGCCAATTGGCAAGCAACCGGAGGAAGAAGGCACTGGTGACGCGGAGGTCATTTTTTTTTCTGAAGGGTGATGGTGAAGGAAGAGAGCCAATGCGACGCCAGGGGGGAACGCGGCAACTAAAAAAAAAACCCGAAAAATCTAAAATATAACGCTATTTCCCATAATAACACTAATAATTTTCTGGCATTATCATTTAACAGCTAAAAGTTATAACTGCACGTTTTTAAATAATTAGGTTACGCACAAAAACCTTTTTTTTTGCGGAACTACTTCCAGCTGCGCAGCGACACTGACGAAACGGCGTGGTTCGGCTCTGTAGCCTTGACTGCATTACCACACAAAGTTGTCCCCGAGTATAGTGCTGATTCACAGTTGAGCAGCCGCCCGCTCGTGGCATGCGTTGCTGTTATCAGTCGGCGATTGCCGGTTCGCGCGCGGTGGTGAAAGCCGATATTGTCGTCTGTCTTTGTGTCCGCTACGCTGTCGAATTCATAGCGGGAATTATGAATCTTTAAGGTCTGTACGCCACGTGGTGCCAAAAACCGCGAACTGAAAGCGATGTCCGGAATTGCTGGGTATGAATATATGTTGACCGCGGCGGTTCACCCAAGAGAAAAAAAATGCTTTAGACAAGTCATGCCTGTGTAGCTCATGAACACACTTATTAAGAAAATGATAAGTGATGAAGGCAGTCACGTGTAGGCCTTGGGCCACTTGTTTTAGACCCCTGGCTTATGTGATACACGTTGGTCAGCACTTGCCAGAATAACGCGAGGTAGATCATGTTTCGATGGCTGACGGTAAGTTTTGTCCTAAATGCTGCATTTAACGGCAGGAATAGTGCTTTCGCCTACTTGGTTTTTCATTTATGTTTAGGTAGTGTAGCGCGAAACAAGACACGCGTCGCTCGCCTTGCTTCGACTGCACCGCATTTACAAAATACCACTTCACATAATGAGCGTGGCTTTTGCACTGCACGTTATCTTAGTGAATGAAAGTGCAGTGCGTGCAGAAGCTCGGCCCGCAGAGCCGCCGTACAGGCTTCTGCTTTTGCGTTAGGCACACGCCATGCATGAACATGCGCCGCCGGTATGTCAGGGACAGTTTTCAACCCCCATCTCCTCCCTGAAAGTGCATTGCGCTTGCGCGCTGCTCGACCATTCTAGCATTGAATGCTTGGATTTGTTGGGCAAACGTTGTGAAAGGCCCGCGCACCATCACGACGTAGACGAATAAGAAGCACCCCACCACAGCGCTGATAGGCGTTGTGCCACATTGTGGTTTCTGTGCTCCACACCAGCGGCGCCGTTAATCCTTGGATCATGCCGCTCTTGAGACATGGCGAGTTGACGCCGCAGAATGGACATCTGCGTTACACCAAAAAATGTGTATCTACTACATTGAATCGGTGTACTTCATATAAAATCTTATATGCCTCATCGAACGGGAAAAGTGATCTGTAATGCCATGTGACGCTCCCTCCAAGTCCTTTTCCTTCGTACATGTTCAACCCCATCAGTAACACACACACACACACACACACACACACACACACACACACACACACACACACACACACACACACACACACACACACACACACACGCACGCACGCACGCACGCACGCACGCACACACACACACACACACACACACACACACACACACACACACACACACACACACACACACACACACACACACACACACACACACACACACACACACACACACACACACAAGCGCGCGAGATCCCGGGAAATACATCATCTCCACATATTGCCAAGGGTCAAAACGTCGCCACAAACTCATAATTTATTAAGGCGAAAGCCTTGTATGTTTCACGCGAAAGACGAAAGGCTGGCTCAAAAAATATAGTTACCTCTCAAGCGCGAAGCTGTGCCCTAACTTCGCCTTCGCGGAATTCGTGTGAGAAAAAAAAAACCAAAGCGGCGTTTGTGCGATATTAATTACACGGTAAAATAGTCGCACCCGATGGCTTTGGTATTCAAGCCGTCTTAGGCGAATCCATCAGGGGCGCTGTGAATTTTTTTCCTGGTTTCTGCATATTCACGGTTCCCCGGTTCCTTCAAGCCTTCGTGCTGATGTAGCCAAAATTTTTTTATCATACTGTCGCGACATCAAGACAGATGCCGTAACGGACAGGATGATCGTGTTTTTTTTTTTTTGCTTTTAAGTGAATGTGAGAAGTCTGGTATGCGTGAGAAAGTATTATGAAAGAAGCAAACTTACGGGGCAGCCCGACCCCTACGGACTACGAACTGGCATAGGTTCAGGTTTCCTGCGATGTTATTGCCGGCTTTTAGTTTTCGCACTTTGCGAGTATAACGTCAAATATTTTCGCTATAGCCAAAGTAAAATGTAGTGATTAGTGATGCCGAAGATTGCCCTCAACCTGAAGAGAAAAAAGTGAACCGGCAAGAGGCAGGCGAACATATGTACAGTTAGGATAAAAAGAAATTAAGGATTTTCTCTGACAAGTCACACGATGCTTTAGAACAAGAAAATATGGACGTGGAATCATGAACAATAGATTAACCACACGATACAGCAATTGGAAGGTAAATCACGAAGGCAAGTATTAAGTACATTCTCCAAAACTACAAAAAAATAATGAAGAAACGACAACACACCAGTATTACCAACTCGTGTAATCAAGTAGAATTAGTAGACTCGAGAAACTAGAACACCACTATGTTAGTTCGCGCAATCACTTATTGTTGCTGAGCGCTCACTTATTTTCTTTGATAATAATATCTGGGTTTAACGTGCCAAAACCACGATATGATTATGAGGCACGCCGCAGTGGAGGGCTCCGGAAATTTTGACCATCTGGTGTTCTTTGACGTGCATTGATATCGCACAGTACATAGGCCTCTACCATCTCGCCTCCATCGAAATGCGACCACCGCGGCCAGGGTCGAACCCGCGACATTCGGGTCAGCAGCCGAGCACCGTAACCTGCCGTAACCGCTACACCACCGCGTCAGACCCTTATTTTCTCTAGTATTAGCAAAACGGTTGATCGTGGTGTTGTTGCACATGTGGCCGTTTTCAGGAAAATTAATAGTCGAAACAGTGCTACACTCTCGAAAAAGAAAGAGTCCAAAGGGGGTCACGGCAACAAACTCTCTTCGGTAATTCATATCTGCATTTCCGATGGAGGCGGAAATGTTTGAGGCCCGTGTACTTAGATTTAGGTGCACGTTAAAGAACCCCAGGTGGTCAAAATTTCCGGAGCCCTCCACTACGGCGTCTCTCATAATCATATCGTGGTTTTGGGACGTTAAACCCCAGATATTATTATATTATTATCGTTAATTCATATGATTCCTTTTGGAAGGTAGAATCAGAAAATGAGATTTAACCTTTCTGCAAGAGTCCGTTGTCACTCTTGCAGCGCGTTTCGATTTTCGCGCGGTTCGCGTACGCTGCCTTTTCGCGTGGTTGTATACGCGAACCGTACGCGCGTACGCGCCTCGGCGCGACAGTGGCGGCGGCGCCTCCTCCCCTCCTCTCTTTTTCCCCGGTCTCATGAAGTGCGTTGCGTGTTTGGTAGTTTTGTTGGTTTTGTGTTTTGTGCTTTTGTGCTGGAGAAAATGTGCGCATCTTCGGTTGCGCTCACGCGGAGGCTTCGTGCTGGAAGTGACGCCGGTGACGCTTGGAGGGGGCCATATAGGCCATATTCCTGTAGCTGCGGTCACGGGCAGCATGCGCCTCTTATAGACAGTTTTAGTTGAGCGTCTGCAATAGCTCTGCGGACGCAGCCTGCCATTGCGAATACACATTTAGTTGGGCATACGCAGATGTTGAGTGCGCAGTGCACGATGTGTTGCGTGCGTTGCAAGCGAAGCGCTCCACAGCACGTTTAGTTTACCGTGATGTGGTACGTTCCGCCCAACTAGACACGTCATATTTGAGATGTAATTGTTTTCGGGTGCTTATGAGCGCCACCGACATCAGAAGTATACTAGATCCCAGTAACAACGTGGACTCTCTGATCTGCGCGCAGGACCTCGATGGGCAGGGTAACGGCCACCAGCGTACACGTCAGACCGCGGCGTTGGCTGTGTGCATTTTTAACGCCGTTCCTGGGAGCATTGGTTGCGCGCGTTGACCTTTGGCGTGTACGTTCAACTTTACTATGCGAGCACAGCTTTGAAGCTGGGTGGACTACGCAAGAAGGGCATTTGATGAGGCACAGCCACACTGGATGGAACACAGCGTCCTATCCTGCGCGGCCGTCAATGAGGCTTAGTATCCTGCAGCAACTGGTCGTATTCAACGTATTTTCGAGTTTCCGATCTACAAGCAGCCCTTTCAATGAGTTAAAGCTCGCACAACGCTCAACGCGAGTTATGTTGCAGCATGAATAAATGCACGTACCAAGCTTACGTTTTTTTCCGGTTTCCTTTTTTTTACGGGGTCATTCACCGCGGGGCCTGACAGAAAGAGAATAACGCGTTCCCGCACACAACCTGTCGAAGACGGTTGCTTGAGGATTTTTGTGAGAGGCCAGGCTATGTCTTCCCACTCGTCAGGACGCCGGAACGTGCCGCTTGATTGCACCTTGTCTGGCGTGGAAACGTCCTTTCAATGTGGAGTACACACGACTTGCATCGGATTCGCTGTTGCTGCCTGCGTCGAAAGCCACTGCAGCCATCATTTGCTATTGTTTCTGGTTTCTTCGCAGTCTCGCGAGAACGCAACGTAGTAAGCGTTGCATTAGGTACGCAACGTCTCGTTACGGG
Organism: Rhipicephalus sanguineus; assembly: GCF_013339695.2. Classification (NCBI taxonomy): domain Eukaryota; kingdom Metazoa; phylum Arthropoda; class Arachnida; order Ixodida; family Ixodidae; genus Rhipicephalus; species Rhipicephalus sanguineus. The sequence continues at coordinate 100,678,120 of NC_051176.1, read as the reverse complement.
CGTGGGTAAGAGCCAGTAGAAGAGGTTCAAGCAAGCAAGCAAGACTCGTCATCGCATTTCCGAACGCGCAGCTGATTGCGTCGGACGCATTCTGGACCATCTAGACGAACAGCGAACGGCGGCATCCAACCTTCCTTTCCTCGATGGTTGGGCAACCAGCTTCTGAAAGCAGCCTACGCTAACGGGACGCTTCTGTTGAAGTATCTCTTTGCCAGTCCAGGTGTAGCCTTGTCCAGGTGACCTGTCGTACACGTCCAACGTCCTGTCAATCGGGGGCATGCTTTCAAAGAACACTGACATTCCGGACACGCCGTGGACCAAGGTCACAGAGGGCACTTGCGACGAGTATGCTACCGAAAAACGAAGACGACCGCTTCCGAGATCTCAGGGCGAACGTCTTCTCTTGGAGCACGTCAAGGAGACCTTGTTACAGGGCAGCACCTGGCGCGTGCCTTACAGATTGCATGGAGCCCTGCACCAGACGGCTCTAGTAGCCAACGGCGTCGGACCACCAGACTTGGACAGGTAACGATCAACTTCAGTTTTTTTTTTAATTCATGGCTGTTACAAACTCGGCGGAAAAAAGAAAAACAATAAATTTTGGTTTTTGTAGCTGCGTATTTCAGCCGCGCTTTGCACTTTTTTTCTAGGTACTAACCTCAAGCAATCGTAATTGTATCCTTGATTTAGAAGACGGCTATAGATGCGCTAGCTTCGTTTGTATTTACTTTTACCTGCGCATTTAGTGCCCATTCTTCGGAGCCGGGTGGATGGGGAAATTTTTGTTTTACTTAGATTTCCTCCATACATATGTCGCTACGGCGAACAATACAGAAATGAGAATTGACTTATGCCCTGTTACTGTGAATACCTTTGCAGCTGCAGGTACACTCACATGGCCGAAGAACGCACGTACGACGGCTGGGCTGAACACCGGAGGCAATCGTTCCCGAGGGCTACGGGGGACTTGCTCATCCTGGAGCTATGGGACACCCTGTGTTATCCAATTAACACACAAGCAACGTGCACGAAGCAAGCAGCCCGGCACCAGTCGGCGGTCATATCCAGGAGCTCTGGACGTCCGTGGATGTACAGGTACATATCATTCTGCTTTTTTCGGTACATGTCACCCCATTCGCATACCGGGAAGGACAAAGATGATTGAGGGTATTTTAGTGTGATGTAGGAAATCGCGTTTACGTATTATATCACTGTACTTTAATAACAATATTCTACAAGAAAAGAATTTTACAAGCAACAGTTAGACGCTATGCATAGCGGAATAATCACTATTGTTTCCTAGTGAACGATTTATGGCACAGCTTATGCATGCCACAATGCCTTAATCTAGTAGAATTTGTTTCGTCACTGGATTACCCAGTTGTTTTCACTATACAACTTCCATATGCGCTTAGTGAAAATTTGATATTGGTCTATCGGCGCGGTAGTACGGGACGCCGACGCCGACGAAGAACAAAGGGCCCGGCGCCGGGAGCCCCGGCCGGGAAGAAGGATGGAGCAGCTGCCGAGACCCACGCGGAACTGTTTCTTCACATCAGTGCGTCTAACTATATACTAGAGTTACTGCATATGCTACCTTTAGGTAGCAGAGTAGCGCATAGGTCCGGCTAGCAACCACAGCTATGCGGTGAAGTCGCACTCCATTTTTGCAGGTGACATGCCTACCGCGTCGTCGATAAACGTCTGGTGTGTCGAAGGCCGGCGATAAACATTGGCTGTCGATGACTAGTGTTAATTGAGTGAGCTGCAGCGGCGGCGTCGAGAAATACAAAAATTGGCCCGAGCGTCAGCTTCTCCGCAATGCATGGTTGCTAGCGGCGTTTGGAAAACAGATGCGCAACTCTGCTACCTAAAGGTAGCATATACAGTAATTCTACCATATACAATGAAAGTGCGCCCCCTGGGGGCAGTATACCCGGTTCCCAAAACGCAACCGAAACCATTACACCACAGATATGTTTGTCAGTGGCCGGAGAAATTGCACGGTTATCCGTATTCATTACGAGTGCACGTTATACATAGAGCGAGGTGTAATCGGAAAGCCTTCATTATCAACATAATATTCAGCCAATTCTATGTCCAACACAAAACGAATACCTTACCTAATGATTGCCACTTTTCCCTGTCTTGCGTGAGCCGATTATATTTGAAGATGGGGACACCTTAAGTTTATCACCCCACCAAACTTTCTCCCGACATCAGTTGCGTTGCTCATCCCCTAGTATCGATGCGGGCTCCCTCACTTGGGATTATTTGTCTGTCCTACGCATCACGTGACTCGGCCCAGTTCACTCTTTCTTCGTAATTGTAATGACGATTTCAGCTTCCTCTGATACACGCTGCTCTCTTCCTATCTCGTGACCTTACGCCTATAATTTTTATTGAACGTTTATAAGATCCCCGAAACTAGCCCAGATCAGAGGCCAACATGGTCAATTGCGCCTGTCCGTGTTGATGTAGTACCTGATTTAGTTTTCGAGTTGTATAATTCTTCAGCTTCCTGAACCAACTCACTATCACTTAAAATACGAACGCGCAATTTAAGCAGGGACTTCGGAAGACAAAGACAAGCACATCTTCCGAAGTCCCTGTTTAAGTTACGCGCTCGTATTTTGAAGGAAAGAAGTGTTAATTTCAAGGGCTCGTTTTCTTTGTTATACACAATATTAATGAGAACTAACAGACAATACTGCCAAGGAAAGTATAGGGGATGTTTTCAGTAGTAAATGTAAGGTAAATGTGAAGAAAGAAAAGTGGACGAAAAGATAGTTTGCCGCGGGCAGGGACCGAACCTGCGACCTTCGAATAACGCGTCCGATGCTTTACCAACTGAGCTACCGCGGCAGCCATCCCCCCGTCCACTTTATAGGGTATATATGTACATTTAAACGTGGGAGCGTCAGTCAGCGCCGCCAGTAGCCATGACGGCGAGTGTGGAACACTCTTTTTTTCTGCCTGTTGGCGTCACGTAGTGACGTAGCACGCGTCACGTAGCACGTCACGTAGCTCGTATTTTAAGTATCATGAATCACCAACTCGCCCAATCAGCCATTTAACAAGTCACTATCACTGTTAGTTCAATCGCATGTGGTACGCTTCTAAACTTCTGGAGTTTGTTTGTTAACCATGAAGTTTCTGCCATTATATTAGTTCTCGAAGAGTGTAATGTTTGTAAACATTGGGCTTCACGGACCCCGGTAGGGTTGCCTTTGGATAGACTTCAACATGAGCCAGAACTCAAGCCAGAAAAAGCCATACCATTTAGTTTTCGTGTCAAATTTCTAGCCAAATAGAAATTAAGCGATATTGTGAATGCAGCTATTGTAGAACAATAAATATCGTTTTGAATAAGCAACAACACAGTTTCATGTTTTTGCTTATTGTGCTCTTACTTGTATGTAAGAGCACACAATTTTCCTTCTAGTTTGGACTTCAAGCCTAAAGTGACTTGCGAATAAACTGTATATGCTGTATAATTACTAGAGTTCGTCCCGGAAACTAATTTTGGAACATTCAGGAGATGTAAGATCTTCAAGTGCTGAAGCAAGTTCTTAATTGAAGCCGCAGACCTCAATTCGTTAGTAATGTTAAAATACCATTCCAGCTTCAAGTGTTGAAATCTGGTTGAAGACCAGCTTTATTTCGTTGCGGATCTCTGTTCTTGTCAAGTTCACACGAGAACACGGCGCGGCGCTTCAGCATTGGAAACTGGCGTGCAGCCTCAGCATAGATGCGGGCGGTGTGAGTAGCGTGCTAGCCACGTGTTTGGCAACGCGCATGCAACTTCGTCACTCCGTCTCTCCAGCCGCACCGCGCGTTGTCTGTGAATGCCTCGCACCAACCAGCTGGTGGGGTGTCTAAATTGTACTCTATAATTTCAGAAAAGAAAAATCTTGTTGGGGATTCTATACAAAAGTACAAAAAAGAGATGTTTTTCATGATATATAAGAGTCACAAGTGGATGTCTTTTTGCATAGGAAGGATCACGAGCTTTTAAGCCGCATAGGCGTCTATTGTGAAATTCACATGAAGGGCTGCACTTATGGCTTTTTTCATTCTGATATGAAGACCCATATTTAAAAGGACACTATAAAGTGAAACAATAAATCGGTTTAGATTCATAAATTTTACTCTAAAAACTCTAATGCTGGTAATTTCACCATCATGGCTTTATAATAGAGGAGAAAATCAAGGTGAAACTAATTTTTATATTTCGCACCGAAATCTCCGCGCGGGATGTGACGGATTTCAAAGTGCATTTTTGAAATTTTGGCGACATTGGCCCTTCGAACTTGGAATGTTAGCCTCTGGCCCCCTGGGAGGACAATGTGCTTCATTTTTACCGATTGGGAGCTACGTATGTCTTAGCATACGCCGTCAAAATATATGACGCCATGGTGATTTGTGCGGGAACTTTTAGGTGGCGTCGCCAGTCTCATTTTCTCTTTGAGCGTTTTCTGGATTGCCAAGCGCCCTCTCCCTGTAAGCAACGTAATTTTAGTATTGTGTAAGGGTAATTTCCAAATACGAGAAAAATCGGTTTTCTCATCAGTGTCACTTTAAAGACGGTGGCTAGCGGCAAAAATTAATTTGATTGAGAGAACGTTGCATTGAGATGTTCATTCCAAACAGCGCGTGGGAAATAAGGCGATTTTTTTTATTTATTGTGTACTTTACAAACGCAGTTTGGAAATGTCGATGACAATTAGCTCGGAAGCTTGCCTCAGTGGTGCTTCGCCAGGACGTCGAGTGCAGCGCAGTGTCCTCACCCCCGTACAGACTCGGCATCGCGTGCTGCATGTCGCACAACCACCCGCGCGACACGCTGCCGTACCTGTTGACGAAGCTGAAGGCCACCAAACACTGCAGCGACAGCAGTACGGACGGCGTGGCGTCTCCAAACTCCTGTCTGAGGTGACCACACGCCAGGTAAGTCAGATTCTGTCCAACATAAACGTCTAAGGCCAGGCGCTTCGTTTATTACTTAGCATTCACTTTATCCAATATGCTAAAATGGGGGCGATTTATTTATGTGTTAGATCGAAGTGATCTTGCCCGTGCGTACTTCGCTCTAAGTTGATAAACTGCAGCATCTCAAAATATTTAAAGAGAGTGTTGCCACTTGATGAATTCAGTGAATAAGGTATTTCTTAGTGCTGTTGAAAATTAGGTTTAACATCAAAAGGAACAGCTTATTGCACTTGTGTAATCCCTGAGTGTGTAGCAAGGGCTTAATACAGATACATTTGGAGCGTGGGGCCGTGGGTTCCAACCCCAGCAACGGCCAAATATATTTCCACATTAATTCGTTAGTTTCTTCGGCCACACCATAGAGGGCGCCAGGAGTTTACCTTTAATGCATCAAAATATTGCGCTATGCATTATTTCGTCCCTGATTCTTAGTGCGCACTAGTTTTTTTTTTTTTTTCGTGTGGACAGGAAAAGATTGCGGATAAGATTTTTGGAAATTTCATGAGAATTTGTCGGCAATAATACTGCGTTGGTGGTCACAATTTTCCGTTTCAAACGAAAATGATTCTCTGTTCGACAATCTCTCACAAAACATGAAAGCCCGCCACCTATAAATGACGCGTACGCAGTAGACAATGCATTAAACGCGGGACAAAAGAATCTTTCGAATGTGCATGCATTTCTATGCCTAGCAAACAAAAAAGCTATCCGACAAGGCGCCTTTGACAAAGATAGGTCCTCCTATCGAAACGTCGGCCAGCCTGTCTGAGGCACTTTGTCCTGTTTGACAACCTATCCCACTGTCATTTAATGGTAATTCCTGTCACGAAATTAACGTGTGAAGCGAAATAAATAGAAACCCTACCCAAGTTCCAACCAGCGTGAAGACAGCGGAGCTGCTTTTCTCCTATGTTTCCATGGGGATTTTCTGCGATGCTTTATGATTTTGCGTGGGTGTCTGTGCTGTGTCCGTTTCACTGTGCGGCTACCGCTTCGTCCGCGATCTAAAGTTAGTGTAGTTACACAACGAGGCCGCGCTTGGTTTTGGCAGGCAACAGGTCTACCTGTGTTCACTAAGAACGCAATGGTCACTTAGCGCAAAACGATGAAAAAAAGGGAGAGAAGAGAAGCAATGCGTGCGCTCACATTGCTCCTCTTCCCTCTCTTTTTTCTTCGTTTCGCGCTAAGTGACGACAGTGTTATTGGTCTTGTATAACGTTATTATTATATAATGAGTATATAATGTGATGTGATGCAGCGGCGGCGTCGAGAAATAAAAAACTAGCCCGAGCATCAGCTTCTCCGCAACGCATGGTTGCTAGTGCAGTTTGGAAGACAATGCGTAACTGTGGAATGTACTCTAACTCTACCTCGACCTAGTGTGCCTCGATGTGTGCGCCCCCCTTAGGGTGTTGCCATTCTTTGAAGGGGCTGATGCCGCCACGACGCCATTTTTTGCCCCGCGTCTCATGCCTCTCAGCGCAGCTGCCGTAGAGGGGTGAGACGCCGGTAAGAAGCCGTGGGCTGAAATATGGCAGCCGCGCCGCAGTAGACGCTGCAGATGCCCTCACCCTGGACAAAACGCGCAACAAAACGCGCATCAAGGCACCCTACCTCGACCTAGTGTGCCTCGATGCGTGCGCCCCCCTTAGGGTGTTGCCATTCTTTGAAGGGGCTGATGCCGCCACGACGCCAAAAAGTTTCGCCAAAAAGCGTCGTGGCGATGCCGCCACGACGCCAAAAAGTTTCGTGTTAAAGTTCTTGCTTTCGTCGGTAGCGACAGAAGGTGGACGTAGGCAGAACGGAATAAAAACGGAACGGCGTCGTTTACCGGATAGCTAGCACCGTTTATTTCTTCTATACTGTTATTCAAATACAGCTCAATTAAACCGTTTTTGTATATTACTAAACGTATTTCAAATTAAACGAGATTGTTCGATGTAGAAATGTTTTTATATTTCAGTATAGTTTCTTCTAATAGGTTTCATATGATGCTCTTCTATAAGTGAAACGTGATTCCTGCTTCATCTGTTAACCTTCTCGTATGATCATATTTTACGTAACCACCAAATTCGAAGAGAAATATTCCGTCTACCGAAATTTCTTTCCCAGAACAGTCAAATGCATATCTTTTCTGCTCCTTCTAAAATTAAATCGGAAAAGCAGTCATTAGTGGTGCACAAAACATAACTTATATTTTTAAACAAGACGTATTCTTTGAAAATTAGCCCAACACTTAATAAAATGATGGATTGATATGCAATAAGTTCGATATTTTCTGTTAATGATAGATTTAACAGAGGCAGTTATTGAAATTGCTTCTGCACTTGGATTAACCACACAAAATAGCATTTTTTCTATTCTCTCAGGTGTCGCACGCCCGCAGTACCAGGAGTGCGGTGACGTGTTCGCGCAACAGTGACACGGGCTGGCGTTGCCGACAGTGCATCGCCGGCGACCCCCTGCAGTGGAGCTGCAAGTGGCCCGTTGAAACTGTGTCCGAGGCAGTCCCGCCACACCTGATCTTGGTCCTGCATGCCACCTTCAAAGCGGACGATGTTGCTCCGAAGTCGTTGCAGCGGCGACAACTGGCGCTACGAGACGGCGCAAGCGCATCGTCCAAGCAGCAAGGGTCGGGCATCTCGATCGCGCCAGATCATCGAAGGCGACAATGCATTTCAGCGGTCACGGGGTTGCCGAGCCGTGAGCAGCGAGCTGAGCTCGGTCTCGTTCTCGCCGTCGAGACATTCGACGCCCCTGAGACCGCAAAATTCTCTCGAGATTGCCAGAGCCCCGAAAGACACTGACCTCTCCGATGACGTGTCCTTGCTGTATTCCTGAAGCACCAAGGCGTCGACAACACAGTCATCGGGAATACTGAGGTCTTCGGATGCCACTGAACTGCAGGCGAAGCAGGTTCGCTTTGGGCCCATCATCCGAAACGGGAGTTCCCGCCATAGCCTGTGACGCGACAATGATGAGCCGGAACGCGATGTGGTCGCTGGCTTGCGCCTTCAGCGTGGTTTTAAGCATGGCGAAACGAGCAACACCACCGGCCGTCTTGTATTCACCTTGACGAGCATCGCAGCAGCCTCAAGACACAAATGGCAGCACCACTCGTCAGTTGGTGCGAAATGGCAGCCCAGTTAGCTGCAAGCGGGTGCTGTTTTTATGCGTAATTTATATGTACTTTCTCTCGGAGTATGTTGTTCAATATAGTTATACGACATTGATATATTGTTGCGTCAGTGTCATAAAGGCGCCTTTCAAACAGGATGAAGCATTGAAGAGCCCGTGTTGCCGACGTTTTGGTGCCCATGTCAACAGCGTCGACGCTGTTGATTGCGAGCGGAAATTATCGATGGATGCAATTGATATTATGGGTTCGAGCGAGATTACAAGCCAGACCTTCTGCGCGACAGTCAGGTGTTCTGCCGCAGAGCCACGTTAGTGCTTGAAACCTCTTCGGAAAAAAACCCCGTCTATAGCGTCATTTGGTTCCACGAGTTGTATTAACGCATGAGGTATTGCGTACAGTCGCTGGAGGCGTCGCACCGTGTGAATTAGTACGTAACGAGTGGGCAGTTTAAAGGCCCGTGATAAAGCATTCGGGCATGAATAATCGCCATCAGCAACAGCATCAGCAAAATTTGCAGCTGCGTAGGTGCGCTTATTGCGTTACGGAGGCGTAGGGGGTACTTCGATAACTCGTAAAATGATTAATTATATATGGCGTAGTGCGCGCTCCGCCGCTGTATTTGCTGCAGGAATACATTCTAGGAGAAATTCTCACTCGTTCTGGGAGTAGATGTCATGCGAAGCAGTAGGCGAGTAATGGCCTCTACCACATTTTTTATTGCTTTGTGTCAAGCGTTGCGAGTTGGACAGGCTTCTTTGTGCATTTTGAGTAGTTATGGGTATATCGTGGGCAGGCCCGTAGCAAGTAATTTTTTTTCGGGGCGGGGTTGGGGGGGAGCACTACCTGAAGGCCTTGACTGTTTTCAGGAAAGCACCTACCTTGAGGAAAGTACCTATTTGGGGAAGCAATAATTGGGCGGGGGGGGGGGGGGGGGCTCTTAGAGCCCTTCCATCCCCCCCAGACTACAGGAGAGACACAATATTTAATTTTTTAAAAATTCGGCAGATCCCACGCGTTGTGGGAATCGGTTTCATGCAAAGCGGTCAGTGAGTACTTCTATGCTGTACTTTATGGCTTTGAGCCAGGCGTTACGAGGTGGATCGACGTGTTTTTGTAAATGTAGTATCTATGTGCACATCGTGGGCTTACCAGGCACGTTGACCACAATGTCGTTTAAAGGGTAACTGATGGCGGCTCGGCGGGCCTGACTAAGGGTCGCCAGTTGGCTTCCCAGGGTCCGTTCAGCATGACCATGTGTATTGGGTGCGTATGTCCCGTGCCGACTGTAGCGGGTTGCTCTGGACAGCGGTAGGCTGTGTGCGCGTGTTGGAATATCTCCGCACCACGGGCATGCGTTGGGATATCCATCTGGGTACATGACGTGAAGCTTATGCAGATTCGGAAAGGTATTAGTCTGCAGGCGGCGCCAGTCCTGCGCTTGGTGTATGTCGAGATCCTTTGAGGAGGTGCCCGAGGCGGCGATCTAATCTTTGTTTGTCTAGCATGCCACGCCGTGTCACCCCATCTGTGTCCTCTTCAGTGGCGGAACGCTCTACCGCCCTACGTTACCCACAAATAAGGTAACGCATCACTGTTACCGTTGAAGAAAAAACGCCAGGCCTGCGCGGAAAGCGCAGCACAGTCACAGCGAAAGCTGGAAGAGCGGCATTTCTAGAGCCCGTTATAAACTCTCCTGTGGCTACTAATACAGGTACATTAGCAACGTACCCACTACGCCACAAAGCGTAATTTTTGGGAAGTTGGGAAGCACCCAGCACGACATTATTCGTTGTTCTGCGGAGAAGCGAGGTACCATATGTAAGCGATTATGTGCAGTTTGTTGATGCGGCGGTTGATGACGATGAATAATTATGGTTGCGCCCTTTGTAATGGGTTGGGAGCTTTAAACGCCCCACTAGTTACGTAATGCATATTGTGTGACGCCCGGTCGTTATTTAACTGTCCCACCACGCTTTATAACACACTTTAACCGGAGAAACGTAGAGCGAGAGAGAGAGAGAATTGACTTTATTGAGACCCTGAGGAAATGGATCATGGGAGCCTTATGGGATTTCCTTGGCAACCAACAGAAGTGCACTTGCGAGGAACCCACTACGCTATAAATCATTGTAATTTTTGAGAAGTAGGGCAGTAGGCACTGTGCCATTTTTCGTGATTCTACAGACAGCCGTGGTACCTGCTAAACGCATGTAAGGCATTATGCGCACTTTGTTGATGTTGTGCGTGATGACGATAATTATGGCAGAGCTCTTTGTAATGGGTTGGAAGCATTCAACAACCTACTCGTTGCGCAGTTCGCATTGTGTGACGCCTGGTTACAGAATCCGCGTTGTGCGACGCTTGGTGCTTATTCTACTCTTTTACCACGCTATATTGCATATGCTAATGTGGTTCCTTCCCGACATGAAGCCTGTATAGGACCTTTTTGCGAAGCAGTTTCAAGCACCGGCATGGCTCAGAGGTTGAATACTGGGCTCCCACGCAGAGGGCCCAGGTTTGAACCTCGTTCCATCCTGGATTTTTTTCTTATTTAGTTTTTTTTCTTATTTCGAGCGATACTGGTTACGGACACCGGCGGCGACGGCGGCGGCGGACAACTACGGCACCAAAAACGGCCGGTGAAATGATCTCATAACAGCTTTCGCTGTAAAAAGTAATGTACGTTACTTGTGCCGTTACTCCATGGTCAGAAATTGGAATCAGTGCGCCTTCGCTGCAGGAACACATAGTAACATTGTTATAAAGTTCATATTTATAAACAATTTTAGTGTTGCCCTATGGGCCACCAGTGGCTCTTTAGGACAAAAAGAGCCAATCCTACAAGACGCAGTGACCGCTGTTGAAGAATTCGCTCGCCGCAGCGGAATGAGCTGCGCCCCCGATAAATCTGAATTTATCAGGATCCGAGGCTGAGGCTATCTAATTCACGAGCCGGTCAACCTTCTTCTAGGAGACCACCAGATAAGAGAGGTCCAGTAAATGCGAGTCCTCGGACTTTGGCTATACAAAGCAACAAGCGAGTATACCGCACAATCAAAACTCTCAGAACGACGGTGAAGCAGAATTCCCGTATGATTTATAGAGTCACCTATTGCCGCAGAGGTTTCAAGGAAGCTGAGACGCTCTCGGCTTGTTCGGGCTTTTGTCCTCAGTCGGCTCACATATAGTATTGCTTTCCAGGACCCCAATAAAACAGATCTAAAGGCCCTAGATGCGTTGATCCGAACACCGCACAAAGCGGCTGTCGGCCTACCATAGTGGTGCAGGTGGGCACTCTAGCCCTTCTCGCATTCTGTCGGCCTACCACTCGGAACCTCCACGGAAAGTCTGGAAGCCCTCGGTATACACAATAATTACGAGGAGTTACGCGCGGCTGTGCTCTTTTCTCAACGGGAAAGGCTTAGCTTAACCACTCCTGGGATAAACTTGCTATGCCCTGTACGTTACCCAGCTCGCCCTCAGTATGCGGGAGAACTGGAGTCCATGGCTAAACAGGTACGTGAAAAGATCATAGTAGCCCCTATCCCCCAAAATATGAGCCTGCAATGCCACAAAGGTCGCAGAAGTGCTAGAGCTCGCAAGTTATAGCGGCAATTCGGGAAAAATCCGGACACGGTGTACACAGATATCGCTCGATGCGGTGCCAACAAGTACGCCCTCGCAGTCGGAGGAGCGGCTGCGGGTCAAGGGCTGACTTGCGCTATGGCTCGAGCCGCGTCCGCGAATACCGCAGAAGCTTCAGCCATCGCGCTAGCTATTAAATCTAAGAATATATTGGCACAATCACCGCTTATTCTTACAGATTCCAAGGTCGCATCTAGACTCTTTCTCACAGGGAGACTACCACACAGCACCATTTCGCCTATTAGGACCCGACCTCACGCAGGACCATGCGATCATCTGGTGCCCGGGTCACGCAGGACTCGATGGTAATGAGAGAGCGGACGGCACAGCTCGTACTTTTATCAACCCAGCAGCCGACCACACGATACGATGAAAGCCCTTACCGCGAGACATCCTTGAGCACCAACCGATTAAGCAACGAAAGTACAGTCCCCAGCACCCTGATCTATCCGGGCGGGACTCTTATGACTGGCGTCGTATACAAACACATATATATCCAAACCTTTATTTGAAACATGCCATTCACCCCATGATGTACAGCGATAGCTGTGCGGGGTGTGGAGGCAGGCCCACTCTCGCCCACATACATGGGATTACCAGAACAGGCCACCCAAATTTAACTCGCCGCAAATAGCCGGCAAAATTTCTAAAAGGGAGCAGTGGGAGACTTTGTAAGCAAGCCAGATCTCGCCGCAGTGATGTGTGCTGTTGGCGAATAAAGCGAAGTCACTGCCAGTGAATCCACAGCTTCATTTAAAAGCAAGCCTTCGTCATCTGGTAAACAGAACAAATGACATTGTAGATGACGAGGAACTATATAGCAATCTAAAGAGCTTTAGGAAAGGCAAGTCACCAGGCGCCTAATGGGAAGAGTACAGAAATAATGAGTCGGTTGTAATAGCAGCCGCTAAACCGTTTACTATGCCGTTTAATTTGCCCAAAGCTCATACTACTGCATAAATTCAGCTATAAAGATTGGAACCAAATGAGGCAAATGTAATAAAAAAAGCTAGTCGAGCTCAGGGCACACCTTCAAGTGGCACACCTTTACTCGAACCGTTATGCATCGGTTGCAACAATTTCTTTGCATAGTATTTAACACTCAAAGTACCGTAACGTCGTAATTTGCGTAAGGTAACTTTTTTTCCGGGCAATTGTGAAACGTATTTATGGGAAGCACACAGGGAATTCAGTCAATCAAATAATATTTATTGTGTCTGTTACGTAATATTTCTACAAGTATAACCGCCGAGTCTTCCTCTTCATCGGCCAACGGAGTGCCGTCCAGATCATCCTCGTCAGCCGTCCTGTGGAAAAGCTATGAAAATAAGGCGACTGTCGTCTTCGCAGAAAGTCTACGACAGAGATGCAAAAATTTACAAAACAGGGTTGCAAGAAAATGTTAGAAGTAACTGGTTGAGAATTATAAAAACAATACAATTTTCGTAAATGCAAGAAACGGGCGAGTAGTGCTCACTCCTGCATGGAGCATTGCAATCAACGGCGGCTACAAAATCCAAAACAGTTTTGCATGACCGAGGCGTTTATCCTTTCGTGTACACAATGTCTATTGTCTTTCGCGATAAATTTAAAGTAGTCGGTTGTAGTAGCTATCATATCGCATATTATACATATTTATAAAATGTATTGTTTACTCTTCAAACAAGACCTGTAAAGTCGGTGAATCAATATTTTTTAATCTTTTATGCGTAGAAAATTACGAAAATTCCAATGGCTTTTGCCGCTGAACTAGCTTCCCACACCACTATAGGAAAGACCCTATGCATAGCCCTCATACAGAGGCAGCGTACTATTTACATTTTGAGATGCGGCCGTTTATCCACTGCGGGTGTAGCACGCTCCGGCGAGGGAACGTCAGTCTAACTCATACAGAAATTGCCTCCATTAGAGCGTATCGGACAAAGTGAATTCCGAGTAGTAAACGAAGCGTCTGGCCTTCAGCGTTTATGTTGGGCGGAAGTTTTGCTTACGTGGCGTGTGGTCACCTTAGGCAGTAGTTTGGAGACGCCGCGCCGTCCGTGCTGCTGTTGCTGTAATGCGTGATAGCGTTCAGCTTCGTCAGCCGTTACGGCAGCGTGTCGCGCGGGTGGTTGTGCGATATGAAGCACAAGATGCCGAGGATGTACGCGGGTGAACTCTCTGCGCCGCAGTCCACGTATTGGAGAAGTACCGCTGAAGTAACCTTCTGGTCTTCTTGGCACCGGAATCTCCAAGCTGCGTTCACAATATACGATATTAGTAAAATGATCGCCCTGTTTGGAACGCGCTTCTGTCAAACAAGAATACACGAAGCAACTAAGCCCCTACGATGAAACGTTCAAAGGCTTGTTCAGAGTAAATGACGTCATCGCCATTCGTTATCACTAATTCACGCAAAAAAAGGACAGCATCCGACGTTTTTTTTTTTTTTATTTATGGTGTTAGAGGCAAATATGACTAGCAGTGCTGAAGTGATGACAATATTAATGAAATCTTACATTCATTCCGATAAAAAAATGTTTTCCTGCGTGCAGAAATTACGTTTTCCGTTATATGGTTTGAAGTGTTTTATGAAACCGATATTTTCAGATACCCAGAAATTGCGTCAATACTGCGATGCAACGTTTCTTATAGAAAGTTTCGCATCTAGCCATCGTCTCTAAGTATGAATTTTCGCATAGAAACGGAAAAAGCCATAAATCGAGCCCCTAAGGCCTGGTTTCTGTTCCTGCGATTGTTGCAATACACGCCTGTATGCCTCACAAGTTATGGATACCTCTAAAAATTTTTAGTTTTTAAATGCGAATAACATCAAATTCTGACATTAACATATGAATAAAAATATCATTTCCCATATATTTAAATAGAGTGTCGGGAGTAAGATATTCTTTAACAGAATTTGAGAGTTCACCTTACCCACTAAGCAAATAAGGCGTCTTATCCAGTGGCCGAAAGGCACGCCATAGCTAAAATAAAGTGATTTGGCAACCTGGTATCACGTGCCGAAGTTGCCTAGACTTCGCTAGAATATCAACAGCCAAGCTGTCAAAGCTCGAGGTCAAACGGATGACCTTAAAAACTGTCATCATCATAAACGGGTATGTGCCATAGAAATTGGGCAAATCCCACTACTCATCGTTGAGTAGTGGGATTTGCCACTACTAAAATGAAGAAGGCAAATAAAGACAAATAGAAAGAAAGTGAAAAATAGAGAGAAAGACATAGAATCAAAGAAAAACATTTAGCATAATACAGAGAAAGAAATCGACAGAAAGAAAGGGAAGAAAAACAAAAAAAAAAGAAAAAGAAAGGCAATCAAAGAAATAGAGAGAAAGAACTAAAGAGGGAGAGAGAAAAAGATGTCTAAGTCGATCTCTACCTGTCCAAGTTAAGTTGGCCGTGGCCTCTAGATACGACGGCTCTCGGGTTCCGGGATTCCTGCACTCTGGTGCTCCACTGAGACAGGATGTCCTTGACGCCCATCAACAGAAGCCTTTTCCCCTCGGATCTCAGAAGCACTCCTCTGCGACGTTCAGCAAGAGCCTTCCGCGACCTTGGTCCCCGGCTGTTCCGCATTGTCCAGGTTCATTGTAAGCACGTCCTCGATTGCCGAGATGTTGGACATCTACAGCAGGTCGTCTTGGGCTTCACCTGAACGGGCGACAAGATATATAAACAAAGGCGTCTTGTGGTACGCCAGTGATCTCGAGAAGTTTGATGTGCGGTTGTGGAAGAGGCGTAAGATTGGATGCCGAAGAGGGAATCTACTCACGGATGGTAGCTGACCGATCCAGTTCGCTTTGCTTCGCGATGATTCCAAATGCGTCCGACACAACTGACTGCACGTTCGAAAATGCGATGACGAACCTGCTACGCCGCGTGAACCTTTCGCGCGAGCATGCGAGGGCGCGGTCTTAGTGTCGCTCTTCTTTTTCCTCACATCAATCTTATCACGTGCTTGAGACATATTGAACAAACTAGCAGTCTAATCGGTAAACATTGAACTCCTTAGTGGCCTGGCTTGTGCCAAACGAAAGAACTAAAAGCCCGTAATCACCTAGAAACATTAATCTAATGCAGACATTTTGTGGTTAGCCGCTTTTTAGTTACGAGCTTGGCAGCACTTTATTGATTGAAATGTCGTGAACTTAATTGAGAAAAATTTCCAGTTTTGCGCTTTGTTGGGTCGATTGTGCCTTTCTTTTCTCCTTGTCCTTAGCTTGCGCTACCATTAAGTATTATGCAGTACCAACAAGCCCACATTGCCACCCTCACCGATCACGGAGGCAGTGGAGAGGCAGGTGAGGTACAGAAAGCTTGCAATGCCTCCGATTCTGGAGGCAGCGCATAACCACGTTAGGAAGGAGAAAGCTTTGGGAGGAAGTACGGTAGGATCGACTGAGAGTGCCCCGCCTCCGTCGACTGAGAAGAAAAATAAGATGGTTTTCGCCTTCGAGTCGTTTCAGGCAAATGTTTAAGGGACCCCGTGAGTTTTTTTTTTTTCTTGCGTTCTTCTAGGCTGACCACGAGAACCACAAGAACTGGTGCCTATTTAATTGTTCAATTTTCTTTATTACGCACACTGCAAAGAATAACGCTGCTACCTCGCTAACCGCCATTAGATCTAAAAGCGTGAAATAAAATGAAGGTGGTGCCGAAGTTCTTTATTAACAAATTTTAACAGCGAAGCTGCTTAAGCTGTCGGTAACTTGTGCTCCATCGTATAAAAACTGCCATCATCAAGAACCGGGACGCGCTGTCTTCATTCTCTTTACAGTGAAACTGTTCAAGCTATCGGCAAATTTTGCTCCGTCGTGCAAACTCCTCGGGTCGGTGTGGCGAACGTAAACGAACACGTGAAAAAGATGGAGAGAAAGAAAGAGAGAGAAAATAGAGAGGAAGAAAGAAAGAGAGAAATAAAGAGAAACAAAAAAAGAGGGAGTAAGAAGCAGCGAGATAGAAAGAGATAGGAAGACAGATAGAAAGACAGAGAAAGATATATAGAGAGAAATACATAGAAACAGACGCGAAAAAATAGATACGAAAAACAAAGAGGAAGACAGAAAGAGAAAGAAACAGAGAAATGAACAGAAACAAAGAAAGAGAGAGAAAGTACCAGAGAGAGTGAAGAAGAAAGGGAAGAAACAGCGAGAAATAGAAAGCAATAAAGAGAAAAAGAAAGAAATAGAAAGAAAGAAATAGAAGACAACAGATACAAAAAAGAGATACGAGAAACAGAGTGAAAGAGAAATAAAGAAAAGAAACAAAGAAACAAATAAAAAGCAAGGAGAAAGGCCGCTCAGTTGCGCCTCTAGATTCAAGCAGTGCACTGGTCTTTGTTAGATTCGTAGTCGCTTGAAGAACGGAGACGAGATAGAACTCATTCAGAAGCTTTTCTGCGTGCCTAAGCTCTCTTGCATATTCTCTTTATTTCATTGTCTCGACTGCGTTTAAATTGCACGGATGAATCGCAGTTGAGATTGCCTAAACGAATCGTCCTCGTTTCTAATTTATCTTACACCTCCAGAGCAGAGTGGATCAGCGCGGTGCCATGAATCGTGGTATTCAAAATCTCTGAGCATCATTAGTATCCCATGAACGTAAGCCGAGCCGCTAGTGTGCCTTGTTTTCCTCTTATAAATCTGCGATATGTTGCACGAAAGTTGTATTTATGGGATTCGTGTTGTAGGTTAATAGTGCGCCATTCACAATCCGCATTGCACGAGCAGATTGAAATTTACATCGCTGTGAAACTCCGAGGAGTCTGTTTACTGTGTTTGTGGACGCTATAGGGAAGGAACCAAAGGAATGATAGGGATGCAGATAGGGTGCAGTTGTTCGATGCAAATCCATTGCTTCCATCACCCCAAGGCATGCTGCATCCGCAAACGTCTTTACACTATATATGAATACCCTTGCAGAAGGCACGTATCCAGAGGGTAGGGCTCAGAGAACCCGGGACGACCCCCCCCCCCCCCCCCGGCATATCCCCTTTCCCACCTGCCCCCGCCAACGCCACCACTCTCCACACGCATTCCTAAACTGCCGCCAAATAAATATTGAGACTTTGAATTGCGAAAACAAGCACATGATACAGTGAGTAAGCGCGACTTCATGGGGGCGTAGAAAGAAACAGACACAGACAGATCGCTGTGTCTGAGTCTGCTTTCTTTCAACTTCTTCGTGAAGCTAGGCTTACTCGCTCTTTAAAGGACTTGAGAGATATTCGACGGACAACACTGGGGAGCTGTCACAGTATTATTATGAACTATGCGTGGAAGAGATCGCTGATCGGGTTAAGGGGAGACAGTGAACTGAAGGCGCCAAACTAATTGGTATGCTGCCAGTTAAAAAAATACTAAATGTTTTCGCTTGCTCATTATTTCGATGTTCCGAAACGTCATGGTACTGCCGTTGATACCCTTTCAACAATCTGCGTTTCATAGCCATCCCAAAAACACTAAAATTTGTGGACCTCGTAACGTTAGCATACGTCCCTACGGCGAGCTGTATACCTGCTGCATCTCTGGCCACCAGAGATCACCGAGTGTAGAAATAAATGTACTTTAATATATCGTCCTGGCTAAAGCTTTGCGTGATCGCTCCTGAAGCTTCTAGCGCATACAATGCTTGCGCTGGCGGGGTTGAATGATCTGCAGCGGTTCGATCTACCTCCGGTCCCAACGACTAAACTTAACAAGGTGCAAAGTGGGGCTAGCTGCTGCATCACCTTGTGACGAAAACCAGCGCTTACACGAGGCAAAAGAGGTGAGTCAAAAGACAGTGTCAGGGGGCGAAAGTGGGAACATGACGCTGTCCCCACTCTCCTCTTCGGTCTTATAAGTCCGAAGTATATTTTGTAAGCGCCATTTCTCGCCACACTATATGACTGAGCCTAGTTTCCATCAAGACCATTAAATGCTCATGTAGTTGGTGTGCACCCGCAGGGTCGGCGTAAGCCCTACCATTTGTGATATTATGTGCAGTTATACCATTCCTTGTGGGGGTGCATGCCTTCGTTCCAGAACGTCTTGGTCCGCAAGCGCTACAGGAACCGCAACACAATGCTAGTTCTAGACATTCTAAGTGAAAGAAAACGAGATCCTCTCTGTCAGTGAGCTGGTTTTGGCACTTAACTTGGTACAGCAGTAAACGAGGGATCCAAAAGACGTGTGATCGTTCCATAGGTATAGCTTTCTGTATAGTTTTTCCAGCGTTAATTCAAGAAAGGCTACTGGAAATCTTTATTTTACACATTCGCTCGTTGTTAAGTTCTTTTTGGCAGTGTTGATCCTGCGTTTCTTTCCTGCACCACTCCATTTTACGTGGTTTCTTGTTTACCAAGTAAAGGAAAGGTGTATCGCACAGGCGTACCTGCGACATGCACCTTATTTCAGTTCTCTTTCGCGGTTTTACGCGCTTTTATGGCGATCAGTGGTTATTATTCGCGTTTGTACTAGTAAAGCTATACCCGCTCTCATTCGCATGGAAAAGTTACTTTGGATTGCCCCCTCCAAGAAATAAAAAAATCCTGGATGCGTGCCTAACCTGCAGTGAAATTATAGGTAGTGCCAAATGTGTTTGCAGCTGATGAAAAATTGCCTTTACATTTCATTCACATGATTTAACTTGAAGAATACTGCTACGTTGAGAATAGTGTATAATAAGCCTGTAGTGTAAGCCTCTAACGCCTCTGTATGTCCAATAAACATGAATGAAAAATGTCTCATGTGGGTTTTTCTGTATAAGCGTGAACTGTATAATTCACTATTCGCCTCCGTAATGTTCACAGATTATATCGTTTTCTTTTAAATGCCGCCTTCAGCAACACTAGTAGTTAAATATGATGCAAAAGTGTTTCTCCGTTCCTTTGGATGTACCTAACATGCATTTTATGTACTTAGAATTTTTGTGAGGCAAATAATATATTTGCGCAGTCACTGGGCCACAATACAGAAACAAATCGCTTGAATAAGCATAAAATATGTGCACATTATCTTCAACACCGAGAGGTTAGCGAGTCTGAACAAATGACAAGATGTCGACGTCAATGGCCACATCATGGTTAAAAACCGTAGATGAGACACTGGCCGCATATTCTCCCGTGCGCTTTTCCAGAAAGATTAAACCCACAGTTTGAGGAACATGATGGCGCGGGCTAACCGTGTAAAAAGTTTCATTAACTGTTTTCTTAAAACTTAATAACGTACTCATAGTTAGCAGTAGTTCCAATTTATTGGTTATATGAAATAACCAAATATTCCGTGAAATATTCAAAAGCGTCGATGGCATATCCTTAACGCGATTCGTCAGGTTCACCTGAACCTGATTGTCAATACTTTAACAATTAATAATGATACTAACAGTAATTGATGGGGTTTAACGTCCAGAAATTACGGTATGATTATGAGAGACGCCGTAGTGGAGGGCTCCAGAAATTTCGACCACCTGGGCCCCGCCACGGTGGTCCAGTGGTTACGGCGCTCGAGTGCTGACCCAAAGGCCGCGGGATCGAATCCAAGCCGCGGCGGCTGCATTTTCGATGGAGGCGAAAATGTCTGAGGCCCATGTACACGGATTTATGTACACATTAAAGAACCCCAGGTGGTCGAAATTTCCGGAGCCCTCCACTACGGCGTCCCTCATAATCATATCGTTGTTTTGGGATGTTAATTAATATGAATTTCGACTACCTGCGTTTCTTTAACATGCACCTAAATCTAAGTACACGGGCCTCAAGCATTTTAGCCTCCATCGAGAAGGCAGCCGCCGCGGCCGGTATTCGATCCCGCGACCTGCGGGTCAGCAGTCGAGCACCTTAACAACTAGACCACCGTGGCGGGTGATTGATAATAACGTTATTACAAAAGGTAATGCTTCACAATGTGAAGAAAAGACCAGAGTGGGCATTTTTGCTTGAGCTCAAGACTGCTCAATTTTGATAGACTCCCAAATTACACAGAAATATTTCTGGTGGAATTTGTGGCTGTCATGTCAGCCTTGCGCAAGGATCCCTCCTCCATGACAGCAGTGGTCATATTCACCGTTTCATCATCACTATATTCTTCACTAACTGCTCCGGGTGAGTCACACCTTCGGAGAATTTGCTAGTTCCATATCATTTGCAAAAACTGCTTTTTGCTATTTATACCTGGACAGAATGGGCTAGTTCTAAATGAAGTGGCTGACGCTTTGGTTAAGGCTTCCCTTGCAAGCCCTACTTTCCTTTCCTTCCATCTATGGGTTTCATTAATGCGGTCAAATTTAGAATGTGCACTCTTCTTATATCTACACCAAGTACTGTATCGTCGCCTGAGTGGAAAATTGGAGTGGAAAATTGTGGAAAACAGGCATGACAAAAGTAGCGCTCACAAGATTGTGATGTCTAACGCAACTTTAAATTTATACATGCACTAAGCTGGTCGCTCGAACTCTCCTTTATCTTGCTTTTTCAATGCGATACATTTCATCATTTCTTGCTGGGTTGCGACTTTTTTCCTCTTTTCGAAGCAGAACCCTTGAAATTACAAGGCGGAAACTCCGCATGTCGTTTGCTTCTGCTGTACTTCTGTCATTTCGGCCTTTTGGGTTGGGACACTTGAACGGGTATACATCCGTCTCGGGGGAGAAAATCATTTGTGAATCAGAGCGCTTTGCTTTTTCTCCATCGGTCGATCTTCATTTTAGCACATTGTCTAGTCTGATCATTTGTTTATTTCTTTTTAAGTGGCCAATCTAAATGATCTCAATAGTTGAAGCGTAAACTAAGATTTTTTATATCATATTTACATCCGTACGATTCTTAGCCCATCCCTGTGAGTTGGTAAGTGTTAATATTCATTGCACAATAATAATAATAATAATAATAATAATAATAATAATAATAATAATAATAATAATAATAATTATAATAATAATAATAAGAAGAAGAAGAAGAAGAAGAAGAAGAAGAAGAAGAAGAGGCCAGATTTTAAGGCATTAAAAAAGCGCGTTTTAGGCGCCAAGAACAGGAAGGCAAAACAACGTTTTAGGCCTCTGACGTCGTAAATAGACACAATAACTTTTTACATGAATGCAAGTAACATTAAAACAAAGACGCGCGCGACCTCTATCTATAATAGGAAAGCAAGAAATTTTATTCTTTATGATGGCCCAAACAGTTGAACATAGCCATGCAATTGTCCTTTTTCCCGCGCGGTTCACAGAACACGGCCTCTGCTTTTATTCTGTATCATGGTGAATGAAGCGCCCACTGTCGAATCGACACACTCCTGGGTCTCTTTCTTTTCGGCATGGCTCGGAAGGGCAGAGCAGATGCAGGTAGCCAGACGGCTAAAGGACCATAATGTAGGGATGCCTCGTATATGCCGGGCCGAATCGCGTAGGGACGATTTCTCCCTTGTTGGTGAACATCTTAAAAAGTAAATTAAAAACAAAAGAAAAGCGGCGTGCACACGACAACACCACATTTTTTTTTCCACCTTCCTTTGCTCTCCGCGATTTCGCATTCGCCAACCTCTGGCACCAAGTCAGCGCGGCGGCGTATGCCGGCCGGCGCGTCCCATTTCACAGCTGCTAGCGGTTGTTTTCTGAAAGTTGGCTGAACCAGGGGACAAGGCTGAACACCATAGAGTTCCGAACAGTCAATATTGCGCGTTGAGATGAATAACAGTCTCGAACAGCACTCGAAAACGAAACTTGACGCTAAGTAGTCTTGATATATGCCCCGATTTTGAAAATAGGCATTTATAGGCACTTATAGGCATTTAAGCACAAACGCCAAAAATACGCATTTATAGGCATTATAAGAACACTATAAAAGCCCTTTTTAAACTCTAATTTATGCTCATATATCCAGTGTTGTAGGCGTTACCGAAAAAAAGTAACTAAATACGTTACTCGTTACGCTAACAAAAAAAGGAACGCGTTACCGCCCTATGTTACCTCTTTAAAAAGGTAACGCGTTACCGTTACAGTTACCCTAAAAAAGTAACGGACGTTACTTCTGCCGTTACTCTATGGTCAGAAATTTTATTCACCGCATTTTTACTGTTGGAACCCCAAATAACAGTTTTACAAAGCTGATATTTTTAATTCACAAAAAATTTCTATCACAAACTACAATTTTAGCGCGAAGTACCGATTTAACCAGAATAGGTTGCACAAATACGTACCATGGCAACAGTAGCGTAGCCAGAAATTTTTTTCGGGGATGGGGCTGAGGGCGTTAAGCCATACTTTATGTATGGTTGTATGTGCGTTTGTATGTGTGCCTGTACATATATACATATGGCAAATTGAAAGAATTCGGGGGGAGGGGGCGAGGAGGGTTAAACCCTACCCCCCTCCCCCGCCGGCAACGCCAGTGCTTGGCAATAGTGGAGTGACCTAAAGTCGCCTGCGCAGTTACATGTGAAGGCTGCTAACTCTGTGGCACATGGTAAACACATTTTCTCAGTGTGACGTTAAACACAAAATGAGATTTTATCGTCAACGCTCTCCTTAAAGAAAACATCACAACTCTCAACAAATTTACAGTAATTCTGACAGTGCGCTTCTACTAACAAGACAGATGATCAAATAGCAATAAAGAAATGCTTAAACGGCTTAGTTTGGGGGGAAAACGACTTGCACACATCTGCGTTTTCCCCCTTTAAAATATGTATACTTGCCTCAAAAATTGCGAGCGTTTATGTGAAGGTGTTGAAGGTCAGCCTCGTTCGCTGAAAAATTGGGTAACTATAGAAAGGTGTACCCGCAGTTGCCGATAGAAACAAGCAAGTTCCATTTTGAAAACAATGTTAAAAATCATCGCTAGATTATTGCAAGGAGAATTTTCTAATAACTACAGCTTCTTGTACAAAAAAAGAAATAGCTGCATTTCAAAGCTGTCATCGGATAGAGTGCCTCTCTTCTTAGTGAATACGACCGCACCTACACTAAATAGGCACTCGAACGCTTGATGAATGAAAATAGCGCGAAAAAACGTAGGACGAGACGAAGAAGGCTACAGCACAAGCGCATGTGCTGTGGCCTTCTTAGTCTCGTCCTTCGTTTTTTTGCGCCATTTTCAGTCATCATGAAGTACCAACTCGCCCAACAGTCTATTCTTAACGCCTGGCGGGCCGGCATCAGTACGCCGCTGCGACAAAAGAACGTCGGGGCGAGCTCTACAATAGTGGCGCCTATGAGACGAGGGAATTTTGTGTAAAACTTCCGGAATAACTGAAAAAAAAAGTAACGAGTAACGCGACACCTCACGTTACCGAAAAATGTTAACGTAAGTACGTTACCCGTTACAGTTCCTAAATAGTAAGGAGTACGTTACTAAGTTACCGAAAAAAGTAACGCGTTACCGGTAACGCCGTTACTTGTAACGCGTTACCGCCAACACTGCATATATCAAAGTGGGGCGATTGGAGCGCAAGGAACAAAATCGGCATCTGCCTAAAATCCGGTCTCTGATAATAATAATAATAATAATAATAATAATAATAATAATAATAATAATAATATTAATAATAATAATAATAATAATAATAATAATAATAATAATAACAATAATAATAATAATAATAACACAGGGGCAGCTACGCACTACGGGTGCGACGACTGAGAAAAAAGTGGAGCTGGTGGCCTTTCCCTCCTCCTCAGTATCACTTCGCCCCCTTGCTATACTATACTACACATGGTTACGCTATACTTTCTTTCTCTCTGTTTCTTTCTATCTTTCATTCTTTCTATGTTTCTTTTTCTTTCACTCTTTTTTCTTGTTCTCTCGTCCATAGCAGCACAATCATATGGCTCCCATAAATCCTTGTTCTGCTACCGTGCTTAGATAGCCGAGTGTTACGATGCTCGCTTCAGACCGTGGGCACCGCGGTTCGAGTCCCGTCTCACCACGAAATTTTATTTGTGCTTTCTTTCTTCCCGTCTTTCTCTCCCCTTTTCATCTCCTCTCCTACTCCTTTCTTTCCTCCTCTCTACATCGGTGAGCAGAGTTGTCACTTACCGCTTGGCCTCCCCCTCCTCACCGGCTCCTTGCCTCAGCACTCCTCGTTTTACTATAGGCTCTACTCTCTCCCACCAGGGGCGTAGGCAGAAATTTTTTTCAGCGGGGGGGGCACCTCCTTGATCTAAAGTTGGGGCTGGGCAGGCCGGTTTGGTCGAGCGTCATTTCGGGCTCTGTATGCCATGGCAAAAAAATTCGGCGGGGGTGGGGGGTTTCCCATCACACGCTCCACCCTCCTTCCCCACCGCTCTCCATCACTCTCCTTCGCTCCGCTCTCTCTCTCTCTCTCCACTGCATTCGCTTTCCCTCGCGCCTGCTGTACTCGGTAGTGGGGCTTGCCCAATTCCTGCGGCGCATACCCACCCGAGTTTCTGCTCGCGATCTGTACAGGAACGGCGGCTTGAGCAGCTGCGCTGTTAAGAATATTACAAACATTTCGCGTACAATAACGTTCGTCTACGTACCCATCGAGACTAAACTTTTATTTCGGAAAGAGTGTCCTTGGGGCCCGAAAGAATCCTGAAACAGTTTTCTCTTACAGTTTCTCCGCCCGAGGGGGTGTTTCAGCTAAAAATCCCCAAGTATTAAAAAATTAGGCATAGGCGCTACGCGTTTACAATTAGTGCAGTATTGTTCTGAGCCATATAGAGCACGTCAGAATATTTTTTCAATCCGTCAAGCTCGGCAATTAACAAAGATTGCTTAATGAACTTTTTAAATAGCAACTCTAGAGAAAAGTTTTCAAGACAAAAGTTGTAGCGCTTGTTGAGGAACATCGAATTTTTCAATCTATGTTAAGATAACTCCCCTGTTTAAATTTTTTCCGGTCTTTCTTTAAAGCGCGCGAATTTTAAAAAAATACCACGTGACTGCCGCCAAACGCGCGGCGCTTTTAGTGCCCTCAAATGTAAGTTAAACGAATTATCAAAGGCTGCTTCGCGCACGCAGATTGATGGAACAAGTTATCGGTGACTGCGATGGATGCTAAGCGGTAAAATGAGCATACCGTTTCAACAACAACAAAAAAATATTCTTCAGTGAATAAGCGGCAGCCACAGAGCAAATGCCAAATGAGACTGTGGGCAGCATTTGATGCAGCGTAGGCATTTTTTCTTTTTTTTTTCGCACCAATGAAGAAACCCATTGGAAAGGGCGAGGGTTGCAATGTGATGAAGGACCGAGATAAAAGATCCACGCACACGTGGCTCTCTCGCTCTTTCTCAGACTTTTCTTTAGACGGTACGCCCCTATCATCATTTAGCGTCCATCGCAGTCACCGGCAGCCTGCTCAATCGACCTTCGTGCGCGGAGCAGCCTTTGATAATTCGTTCAACTTACATTTGAGAGCGCTAAAAGCGCCGCGTGTCAGGCGGCAGTCATGTGGTACTTTTTAAAAATCGCGCGCTTTAAAGAAAGGCCGGAAAAAATTAAGCAGGAGAGTTATCTTAGCAGAGATTAAAAAATCCGATGTTTCTGAACAAGTGCTACAACTTTTGTATTGAAAATTTTTCTCTAGAGTTACTATCTAAAAAGTTCATTAAGCAATCTTTGTTAATTACCGAGCTTGGCAGGTTGGAAAAAAGATATTACGTGATCATATGGCTCAAAACAATGCTGCGCTAATTGGAGGCGCGTAGCACCTATGTTTAATATTTTTAATACTCAATTGGTGCTTTTCAGCTGAGTTGAGTTGAGTTGAATAAACTTTATTTGCCCAACGGTTGATATTGTGCCCGGGGCTAGGCTGCCAGGGATCCACCAGTCGAGGAACATCTTTCGAGGTCCTCGGCGACGGCCCTGGCCCGCTGGACGGCCCACTCCTGGTCTTCGGGGGCCTCGCTGTGAAGGGCGGTTCGCCATCGCTCAGCAAGGCGCCCCGCTTCAGAGGGTTTTTCAGGTGTCCTCATCCTTCCTCGTAATGTATCTACATTTTTGTTGCATTCCCAAAGTACATGGGCCATATCGGCCCGTCTGTGCTCGCACCACGGGCAGCCAGGCGACGGGTGCAGCGCGGGCCACAGGAGGTGCAGGTGGTAGGGGTTGGTGAAAGTACCCGTCTGCAGCCGCCTCAGGTCAACCGCCTGCGACCTGTCCAGACGCACGTGGGGTTCCGGATATATCTTGCGGTCTTTCCTATAGTGCCCAAGCACCTCGTGGTACGTGGCCGGGAACTCTTCGGCATAGCAGTCAGCGTACATCTGGTCCCTTGCTCCTTGCGCCACGACTTCGGTTGCCGCAACAACGGAGGTGGTGGTGGTGTCAATAGCGGCGGCGCCGGAGCCGGTGGCCTCCACCGCCGTTCCTCCACCGGAGTCCCTCAACACAATGGCGGCGCCTGCTCCCTGGGTGACCGTGTCGCGGCGGGTAAGTTGCCTCGCGACGAGGTGGGCGCGCTCATTGTGGTTGGGCAGGGTGCCGGTGGGTCTTTGGCCGTTGGCATTGCTGCTGTTGCTTTTACGGCTGCTGGTGTAAATAGCTGCAATGTCCCCCATGTGTGCGGGGAACCACTTGAGGGCTTTGTCCGTAATCGTGCCTGACCTGAAGTCCCCAGCCCTGGCGTTTAGCATGCGAGCCACCTCCTCGGACACCCAGCCTTTGGTGTAGTTGCGAATCGCTGATTTTGAATCGCTGATAATCAACGTGTCTTCCGCACCTCCATGGAGTACCGCGAGGGCTATGGCCATCTCTTCCGCAGCTTCGGCCGACCGCAGCCTCGCAGATGCCGTGACCCGGACATTTTCCTTCGTATCCACGACCGCCATGGAGAAAGCAGGTACCGCCGCTGTTGGCTGGCCTTGTCGTTGATGTTGCCGCTGGCGCTGTTGCCGTTGTTGTCGTAGCAGTAGTAACGGTGATGGTGGTGGCGCCCCCAGTTCGTCTCGCACGTTCTGTTGGAGCGGCGGTGGTTGTTCCCCGTTGCCGGAGTGCCGTGGATACCTGGCCGCATCGACGAAGAGAACGCCCTCTCGTCTTCCGTGCTGCTTCAGGATCGCTACCAATCTGTGTTTTCGGCGTTGCAAGTCGTGCACGGGGTGCATGTTCCTGGGGATGTTTTCTGTCAGTATAGCATCCCTGAAACACCCTGTATATTAATGTGCGCGCTTAGCCTCGGGAGAATACGCAGCAGTGAAACTTAAGTCTGCGCATTATTTTTTTTTTTTTTGCGGAGTTTTCATCGCAGCGTCTTTTGGTGCAATTATAAACGGACACGATGCAATAGCGTGAATTGCAATCCACTTTCGGCATTACCGAGCGTACATTTAATTCTCAATGTTGCGAGTTCAAGCGTGTGAAACCGCCCACGGTAACAGCGATAGCTCTGAAATATACAATCATCGAAGACGAGATTTCACCGAAGAGATTATCGTCGTCTGAAGACCATGCCTACCTTCGTAGTGCGAGTGCTTCGTTTTGCTGTACACAGCTTCGCCCAGTAAAGAGTTCTAATATTTACTAATTTGCTTGCTGCGTTCTTCAATGTCAGGAGTGCGTAACAATGTATTTTAGAGAAACTAGCAGAGCTTTTAAACAATAGCACCGACAGCACTGATGTGGCCTGGGAAGCAAGTATACAAGTAAGATTATCTAAACGCTAAAGTGTTATCAAAGGTTAAAAAGAAACAAGGATACGTGAGCGAGAAAGGAATTGGAGTGCTACAGGATTCTTTAACTTTCCACTTTAGCATCACGAGCAACGAAATCTTCAATATGAAAGTGAATCGACCACACATCGATTGCGACCAACTTTATTGATCATCTTACTACAATGAAAAGTTCACATAAATTACGCGCTAAAAGAGCTAACGTTTGCGGCAAATAGGGCCGCCATTTCGTGACAAAGGTGTCCCGGATGCGGTTGCACTCAGGCTCACTCTCTAGGCCTTCAGGTGACCACTTCGACGAGTCTTGGGCGCTGACGTCAACAAGTTCGCATCCCATGCCTTCAAGTATACGCTTTCATACATGGAGTAACAGTGAAAGCAAAGCCAATGGAGAGGCACTTGGGCAGTCATGTGAGCAGCCACCACACCTTGAGGTCCACAACAAACAGCCACAGGTGCACTACGTCCATAAGTGGTGCTACTGTTGTTCTGCAGCAACAGCCTGCGCAGGCTGTTGCCGAGGGCGAGGCCATCTATTCGAACAGTATGGCGCCACCCTGCATCACTGTGCCAAGTTCTGCTCCCACACCACCGCGCTGCCGCAAATCCGGACGAGCATCACCTGACAAAAGAGAAAAGGTTCCATTTTGTGGGACTAAGCCACGTAAAGCGATGTCACTTACTGCATCTGTTAAACCTTACACAAGGAGGAAATGTAGATTAATTTATGGCAGTCCAGCGCAGATTTCGCAAACTCATGAACCAATTATTTAGGGTTCCGGCCAGTTTAAAAATGCTGGGTAAATATTCCACGCCAGTAGAACTTTTTACTTCGCCCAACCATGCTTCTTAAAAGTTTTAGAACCGGTAGGCGACATACTGAATTGATTGTTGAAAAGATTTTGATAGGGTCACCTTTTGTTTGCAATTTGGAGCTTGATAAACGATCTTGACAGAGGATTCACCGCAGAAGGAATAAGGTTTCGTAGAGAACAGCAGCATATAAAAACATGCATGGGTTTCTAGATTAACATGGTTACATTTAACAATATCGTTTACAAGTGAGGGATTTTGTTATCCTGTAATCGATAACAACTGAAGACCATATGGGGAGGCTACACAACGTGAAACCACGCCGTTCCGTTTCTATTCAGTTCTGCCTGACGTCGAACTTGTATCACCACAGACGCAACTAACGGCGGGAAGCAGGAACTTTGATATATTTTTTAAAGGTTCCAATCAAATACTCTTCTTGTTTACAGAAGCTCCATTTTATTTTGTTTATTTTTTTAATGAAAAACATTGTCGGTGCTGGCATTACTTCATTATCTCCCCGGTAGACATCAGTCGATAAGCGTGCAGAAGTAGAAAGGGTACTCATTGGGCCGAACATGCAGAGCGAAAGCGAAAAGCCGGGGAGTGGACAGAGCATGCGTTTTCGAATAGTCCCTTTCCCTTTCCTTATGCGAGAGTTGACAACGATAGCGGCGACTTGCAACGAGATGCTAAGTATAACGCATCCACAGTTAAGAGCACTGCACAGCGAATACCTATACACGTAGAAATATCTAGAAAGCGTTTAACTACCACGCAGAATATTTATTCTATGCAAATAAAGCCATTTGTCTGGTAATTGACAGGGAGTCAAACACTGAGCCATCTGCGGGCAGTCATCTTATATTTTTTTGCGAACGAGGCACATTGAGGCTATTCCAGAATAATATATATTAAGTTTTATTCGGCATAATAACGCGCTGTCTCATGAAATAGCAGCACTTTTCATTTGGCGAATTTTCACAGTTTTCAAGCATTGCACAACAGACATGCGATTTTCGCTTTTCCCGAAAATTTCTCGCTAACGATGAAGCACTAATGGCGACAAATATAGGTGAAGAATCGGAACTAATTTCTTCACTTTTATTCTATCTAACTGTGCATAAGCAGCCTGCACATACCATTATGCGATGTAGGGTTTTCGCGGCCCTCGTTGCATCGCCTTTCGTTCCGCGCATTCGCAGACAGACAATAGCAAGGTGATCTAACATTGAAATGGTGGCAATATTTCAATATGTACAACCCGGAACTCTCTGCGGTGAAGCAACAGGGCCTACGCAATTAAGAGCATTGACCTGGCTCACATCACAACATTCATTTACTAAGTGTTTTCCATCTGCACCAGAATGGTTGATGCACTCAGTTCTTTGCTTAATTTTCTTTCATTCATTATATGGTAAGTACAGGCGTACATCCTTTCAGCAGCTTCTTCTAATATTCGTCCTCTCTTTTTTTCTCAGCGACAAGGTATTCACATGAACACACCTCACAGACCCCATGGCAAGTATTAAGTGAAGGGGGTGGGGATCGAACAGAAAAAGTTTGAAACAAATTTAGACACGAGAGAAACGAAAATTTACTAAAGCACGCAAAACCTGTTGCAAATGAACACATTGGGAAATAATTACTAATATAATCAGGAAAAAGCATTGTGACGTAAGGGCGTCGCATTGCGATAAGAAGGGGTAACAGAATCCGACACTGTTTGCAAAACCGTGGCGTCTTCCTTTTCTTTTCACGAAAGCTGCAATGTTCTGCGGTAAATTGCTGTTATTACTTGTAGTACCTTTCACAAGGCATAATTTATTACATTTATAGAAACGTATCGTATTTTTTATGACAAGTCGAAAAATCGTTGTGTCAATATTTTTTTCTGGTTTTATGCGTGGAAAATCCCTAAAATTCAAAATACCCGTTAGATTCGACGTTAAACCTATTTTACCGCCGCACTAACAAAAACCCAAAACATTGCCCCAAAAAATTTGCAACAATGTCGCTAAAATTAGAGAAGCTGCAGTCCACCCATAACACGCACCGGGGAAATAATGTCACTTTAACG
Source organism: Rhipicephalus sanguineus (assembly GCF_013339695.2). Classification (NCBI taxonomy): domain Eukaryota; kingdom Metazoa; phylum Arthropoda; class Arachnida; order Ixodida; family Ixodidae; genus Rhipicephalus; species Rhipicephalus sanguineus. Next base: position 100,646,837 of record NC_051176.1, on the reverse strand, counting down.
GACAAAAAGTGCCCCTCCAAGTACCTGAAGTTTTAGGGGTGAAGCTGCTTTGGGTGTGGGTCTGTCCCTCCTCTGTAGTATGTAGTAGTAGTAGTACGTAGCCCCCTCTAGTTCTTGTAGTGTTCACTAGATGGCGCTGTCGTAGCCATAGAGTTTCCTAAAATTACCTAGAGGGAACTCTGGCGCTGCGATCGTTCAGCCACCATGGGAATGATGGGTAATACACGGATTTGCCTAGTCTTCGTGCTTGTGGGCTTCGAACGCACTTGTGGCTTTGTTTATTGCTATGTTTTGGTTTTCTTTCGGATAAAAGAATGGATCGTTGTGAACTTCGTAACCAGATTTGAATCGGTGAGTCTAAAGAAGTTAAAGTGGTAAAGTGAAACTGCTGATTTTTGCTGAACTTCGTTTTGCGACAAAGCGGATGCAGGCGACGCGGAGCCAAACGGAGCCGAAAGAACGAAGTTTAGACAAATCCGTGTACTACCCATGATTCCCATGCGGGCTGAAGCGCGATGCATTGCAGCTCCCATAGACACTAGCGCCAGAGTTCCCTCTAGTAAGTATTGTAGGAAACTCTATGGTCGTAGCCACCTCTAGTTCTCGGAAAGATCCCTAGATGGCGCGGAGGCGCTCGCTGAGTTGCAGATGCGTGCTCTAGTCCCCCCCCCCCCCCCCCCCGCTCTCTCGCCTCGCGACACCGACGCAGGCAGCGTCTGCTAGCGAGTTTCTTGATTGAAAAAACCGACTGCTCGCGCTGCACAACCGTTCACTGACAACCCCGTATATATAGGCACTGGATTTGGCCTCCAAGGTAGTGCCTGTGTGAGATTTCTCCTGTGCGTGATTAAACAATAAAGATTCACAGCGTACATGTGAATTAAAGTGAGCTGCAAGTCGACATGACTCTCATCGACACTTTAGTATAAACGCGCCCGAACTCACGTCGTTGATGATGTACTGGGCAGAATTCACGGAAGATTCACATATGGCGCGTGTCATTGGTGGAAGGCAATCGTTCGATTTAATGCGGCGACGTACGCTAGTGGGACCGTTCTAATGAAGGGACCACGTAAACCAACAGTACAATAAAAGTGATGTTTAATATATACACGGTGTTTCTCACGTGTTTACTTGATCATATACTGGGCGAATTACTCGGAGTATTCACGGTTTACCAATCATTTCCTCCGGAGCTTCGCCTCACTCATCATCATTTCACCCCGTGGATATGCTGTGGATTTTTTTTTATGGGTAGCATTAGAACAAAGTTAATTCCGGATTTTAAAAAGCACACAGCTGCTGACCTCCAGGCTACATATTGGACAGATATTTGTCTACCTATCGTGTTACTATCTTACGCAGCATGTTGGAGACAGTGCGCCGTCCGTGCTACTGTTGCTGCAGTCCGTGATGGCCTCGTCAAAAGGTGCGGCAGCGCGTCGCGCGGGTGGTTGTGGGAGAAACAGCACAAGACACCGAGGCTGTACACGGGTGGAACCACCGCGCTGCACTCCACGTCCTGGCGAAATAGCGCTGACGCAAGCTTCCGAGCCACTGGACATCGCAGTCTCCAAACTGCGTTCACAGTATACGCTGCAAATAAAGGTTTGGTTATAACATAACAAACTCAGCCGTAGCAACGAAAACTTAGGTAAAAAATAAGTAAACTGGGCCCCACGCCGCTCAGTTCTCGTGCCTTATTTACAGGCAAATATGGTTAGGTATTCCGAGCGGAAAACGATTATATCAATAAAGGATTGTATCCGTTGCCAAAAGAAACGTTCTTTTTTACTTGTGAAAATGATCGTGTTCGAAGTGTTTTCTTCAACCACGATCCTAAAATATCCCATATACTCAATTTGCAATCGCATGCACCGTTTTTTTTATATAAGGTAGTTCAGCACTGAGCCTATTTTTATGGCATCACCATACAAAAAAAAAATAATAAAATGCAGCCTCTTATGCGGGGGTGTAGTTCATGTAATTGCAGTAATAAATTCCTCCTCGTATTGATGCCTGTTCATTTATTCTTGTTCTTTTGGAATTCAATGAATATGGAATTCTGACAGTCATTATTTATAAAGAAAGCGCCTCCTTTCCTTTGTTTGAGATGCAAATTCGTTAATTAGATGGGAAAATTCAGCACAGCCCCTGGGCCGACACCGCTATAAGCGAGGAAAATGATGTACTGTTAAGCAGTTTCGTCAAGAGAGTGCCGCAGGCAGGCAAGTTTTATTCACTGCCGCGACGCGCAGCATGGTAAAAATGCATTGTTGCGGCAACGTGGAAACATGCGCCGAAGTTGCTTACATTCCACCAGGAAATTATTGCGATGTGAAAAGTGGCTGACACGTTCCTTATTAGCACATGAATGCTCTAGAAAACAACGCGCCAGACTCATTTTATATCGTATCTCGCCACTTCAATATCGTACACCTGTAATAAACGCGCCCAACATCGCAACTTTACGGCTGTTGATAAATTTTGCCCTTTCAATTATTTTCAGTCGGCGCACGTAATCGTTGTAGCGCGACTCGTTAGTTCAATTATGCAACACATTCTACTATATTAACGGACTTTTTTTGGCGGGAATAAGCACGGCCATCAATCACTGACTACTAAATCAAAACAATTATTGCAGTGCACGGCGACTAAGTGTTGTAGTTACGAGATTCATTCTTTTTCTTTATAGAATATTCGCAAAAAAATAAATGCTAAAATATTTCTTCGCGACAAAAGACGAACCTTAAATATCTTTTCTTTCTTAGCGTACATATAGTTGCACTCATATTTTTCGTCAAATGTATTCCAATCGGCTGTCGCTCACCGACGAAAACAAAATGACATGTACCTGTATATACGGAGATGTCCAGAGCTCCTGGCTATGACCAACGTCTGGTGGCGGGCTGCCTGCTCGGCGCACGTTGCTTCTGTGCTACTGGGATAGCACAGGGCGTTCTTTCCGCACACCTCCAGCGTCAGCGAGTCACACGTAGCGCTCGGGAACGGTTGCCTGAGGGGTTCAGCGCACATGTCTCTGCGTTCGACGGCCTTGTGAGTGCACTTGCCCCTGGAAAGGTATTCCGATTAACATCGCCTTGAGCAATTCCCATTTCTGCATTCTCTGCTATAGCCAGAAGTGGGCGGAGAAAAATGTTACCAAAAAAGGAAAAAAAGATGGCACACTCCTCCGAAATATCGGTCATGAATTCACAGGTAGAAGTCAATACAAACGAAGCTAACACATCCGGTAGGCGCTTTGTAAAACTAGGAGACAGTTTTGTAAAGTAGGCGACCATTGTTTGAGGTAACTAGCTACAAAAGCACAGCGCTGGACTAGTACTTTTCGCTAGATGTCAATTGTGCTATGGCATAAGCAACTTAATCTTGCCCGTTAACACCAGTAATCGCAATAACTACGGCTACTCAGCCCCCCTGCCCACCCCCTTTCGCCCGCTGTTTCTGTAGGGCTCTGTAAACAAACCAAACGCTAAGACGAAAACCGTTTTCCTACACTGCAATGAAGTAAATTTATTTTGCCTCGAGTTTGCAACAGCCATAATTTAAATAAAGAAAAAAACTCATTGATTTTTACCTATCCAAGTTAGGTTGTCCGTCACTCCTAGACACGACCGTCGTCTGGTTCCGGGCTCCCTGCACTCTGCAATTCACGTGCCCGGCGCTGCACTCAGGCAGCGTCTCCTCGACGTCTGTCAAACGGGCCAGTTCACCCTCTGATCCCGGGAGCCGTTGTGTTCGATGTTCAGTGGCATATCTGTCACCAGCACCTTCCACGACCTTGGTCCACATTTTGTCCGCAATGCTCGTTTTCTCTGAACGCATTTCCTCGATTGCCAAGACGTTGGACGAGTACGGCAGGTCCTCGTTGGTTTCACCTGGACGGGCGACAAGATACATGATAGAAAGCGTCTTGAGGGACGGCACTGCTTCTGAGAAGCTGCAAGTCCTACCGTCGAGGAAAGCGAAGGCTGGATGCCGCCAAGTGAATCGATGCCCACGGCTGATAGCAGGACGATCGTGTTCCCTCTAATTCCCGATCCTTCCAAATGCGTCGGACACAATTAGCTGAGCGTTCGGAAGCGCGATGACGAATCTACTACGCTGCGTGAGCCTTTCGCGTGAGCACGCGAGGGCGCGGCCTCTGTGGCGTTCTTCTTTTTCCTCTGCACGATATTATAATTAACTCGGCAATTACATCTGTCGTTATAATCATAGATTCCGTATCTCTCTGTGCTGCACTTTCTGCTGGGGCTGACTCCCACGTAATAAAGGCGTTTCGTACACTGGTACCCGTTCATTTGAGAAAAGTTCAATTAGTTTGGGCTCCTGGACATAAACGGTTGCTTCTAAATGAAATTGCCGATTCCTTAGCGAAGTCGTCGATTAATAGACCGATTTCAGCCTATTTTCCGACATTTGCTTATGTGACGGCTGCGCGATTTCGCAGGCGTAGCATTATGGAAGTCTTTGCAGACACAGCACTGACAAGTTCCACAGAATATCGGCACTTATTATATCCCTGGGGGAGGTAATTTTGTCAAACCCGTAAACTGGAAGTGTCAATTATGAGGCTGCGCTGTCGTGTACTGAGGCTAAATTTCTACCAACACAGGTCTGCTGAGGCACCTTCTCCTCTGGGCGCATTCTGTGGTGAGCTGGAAACTATTGATCATTTCTTTCTGACCCGCAGGCGATATACTACAGCACGAAAAACCCTTTTGGAAAGACCTTTACGTGCTATTGGAATGAATTTATCTGTGCCTGTGATTTTGTCTTTTGGAGCCTCTATTTCTGGGTTCTCCAATGCGAAGGTTTGCGCGGCTGTGAGGAACTACCTCAATGAAACCAATCGGTTGACTAGATCATCTATATTATTATCCTTCTGTGTCAACACATGTATATATTTTAAAAATTCAGGCACTGATGTATTTAATTTTATTATTGTTATTTTTTTCATATTTGATCAAGCGTCAAAATTTCCTATCAAATTTATAATGTTTCTATCCTGTAACCTCCCTTCTAAAGTAATATAACATTTTATAAAACCACTCAATTCTTGGCCAATCCCCCACAGTGTGTGTGAGCCAAAGTTGAAGGTGAAAAAGAACAAGAACAAGAAGTGAATAGCTCTAAGATGTCTCCACTTGACTTTTTTGCAAAATACGCCCAGGCTACCAAAAAAAAACTGGGATGAAATTATGCAGAGGTTGGAATAGATCAATATTTTCAAGTCTTTTCCACTGCATGATAGTGTTTGTTTCATTAAAGGCTTTCTTTGCTTCCGACAATGTTCCTTTAAGTAAACTACAAAAGTTACTTCCAATTTCCTCGTTACCGACATTCTAGGCAAACATCATCAGCAAAAAAAAAAAAAAAACGCTATATCCCCGGACAGGCAAGATAGAAAATGCTGCCGCTGGCGAATCATGGCACCGCGGTGGCGACGGTGATGTCCTGTAGCGAGAACGTTTCTAGTCAGCGGGTGAACCGGTACGCACTAATGAAGATCCATGACGAGAACTGGCGATGTTAATATTTGTAATACAAATGGCTGATTCACTCGCGCGGATATCCCCAATGGTCCAGTTATGTCAGTTAAGCTAATGGCAGCTTGTGTCACTGCAGCTTGGTTCAGGATTTTTTTCTACTTGAATATTCATCAAAAGTGAAAATACCGGCTCCAGAATTTATTCATTTGCATATTGCGTGGAATAATTTGCAGTCTCTCGCACGTAAAGGGGAAATATCGATGCCTTATACCACCCCTATGTTTCTTTTTATTTTTTGTAGCGTTAGCTACACTTGCCTAGCCGGAGCCGATTTCGCGTGGAGGGTCCTGAGCCGTGCCGCGCATGCGCGAGGATCAGTGATGTCACACAGCTGGGTCACCGGAGCTGGCATTTCACGCACTCTCCGACACTGGCGCGCGCGGCTCGCCGCTGTTGGTCTGCGCGTTCGGGAGGAGTGGCGTCGTAGGCGCGGCAGACACGCTGGCGCCGGCGCGCGCGGACTTCGCCACCGCCGCGCACGGCTCGCCGCAGCTGATCTGCGCCGCATTCGAGAGGAGTGACGTCGTAGCCATAGACACAGTGGCGCCGGCGCGCGCGCAGCTATTCGCCTTCGCTGTGCAGTCGTCGTCTGACACTGCGCTGGGGCCGCTTGATAGCGCCTCTGACTGGCGTTTGCATGTGGGTAACGCCATGGAGAAGGAGAGCGCAAATGCTGCTCGATGGCGCAGAAGAGCCGAGAAGCTTATCTCATCGGATTCCGAAGTAGTTGCCTGGCAATTAGCGGTTCAGCGTACGAAGAATGAACAGGAGAAGCCTAATAATCCTAGACAATCTGGAAAGCTAAGAATAATCAGCTGAACCTTTGCTAACGCTACGTATATCCTGGCATAGCCGAGCTAAGCCACTGCAATTTTTTTTTACACGAGTCTTCTCTGGAGTCACCCCTTTTATGTCATATCTGTCATCACCATCGTTAGCCTGACTACGCCCAATGCCTGGCAAAAACCTCTCCCATGTTCCTCCAATTAACCCAGTGTTGTGCTTGCTGCTGCCCCGTTATCCTCACAAACTGCTTAATCTCACCTGGCCACCTTACTTTTTGCCCCCCCCCCCCCCCCGCCTCATCTCCCAGGCGCACTTGCCTCTTCTTGAAATTCAGTCTCCTACTCTTGTACTCTTAATGACCAGCAGTTATCTTGCCTTCTAGCTACATGCCCCATCCATGCCCATTTCTTAGTGATTTCGACTAAGACGTCCTTAACACGCGTTTGTTCTCTAACCCATTCTGCTCTCGTGTCCCTTAAAGTTACACCTATCATTTTCCTTCCATGGTTCGCAGCGTCGTCCTCAATTTAAGTTCGACCCTTTTCGTAAGCCTCCACCTTTCGGCCTCGCAGGAAAATACCGGTAATATGCCGCTGCTATATGATTTTCTCTTGAGCGATACTGGAAGGCTAAAATTTATGGTCTCAAAATAACCGGCCAAATGCGCTCAAACCATTCTTATTCTTCAAGTTACTTCAATCTCATTGTCCAAGTCTGCGGTCACTACCTGCCCTAAGTAGACGTATTTCATTACCCCTCCCAGTGCCTCGTTACCTGTGGCAAACCGCTGTTATCTTCCGGCACTGTTAAACATCGCTTTAGTATTCTGCGTATCCATTTTTAGGCTCACCATTCTGATCTGCCTGTCCAATTCAGTAATCATGTCTTGCTATTCGTCCCAGGAGTTACCCAGCAAGGCAATGTCATCAGCAAATCACAGGTTACCAAGGTATTCTCCATTAACTCGTATCCCCGGCTCTTCCCAATCCGGGGCCCTGAAAACCTGTAAACACGCGGTGAATAGCTTTGAAGAGATCGCATCTCCCTGTCTTAAACCCTTCATTAGAATTTTATTGCTTTCTTTGTGGAGGACTACGATGGCTGTGGAGCCGCTGTAGATATTGAGTGGGAACAGCGCGAAAACGGGACATGTTCCACATGTTGAAGGGCAGTATCATGGCCCTTCAAGACACCCTTTTGCTGTAGACTTCTTCAAGCATTTTTATATACGGTCCGTCTACACCCCGATTCCGTATAACGCCTGCATGACTGCCGAGGTTTTCACCGAATGAAATGCTTTCTCGTAGTGTATGAAGGCTATCTATAGGTGTTGATTTGTTTATATTCCACATATTTCTCTGTTACCGGATTGTCAGTGTCAGTATAGACTATGGTCGAGTAGCCTGTACAAAATGCTGCTCAGACTTTCAGTTGATAGAATTCTAAGGTAGTTCTAATACTATTAGCGATTGCCCGTGTAAATAGCTTGTAGGCAACAGACAGTAAGTTTATCGGCTTGTAATTTTCGAGTCCTTGATCTCCGATTTCAATGAAACTTCCTGTTGGGCGAGTTGGTGTTTTTCACAACGACATTTTAAGGGCAAAAGTGGAAGGGAAAGAATTCTTGAAAAGGGAAGAAGAACACAGTGCACAAGGCGAGCACTAAACATCACATTACTTTATTTCGGAAAAAACAACACGAAAAATCGACCCCTTGAGAAGAGAGTTGCTGGAAGCCTATCAGCGATACTTCTATCTATTTGTTCAATAGCGAGTATAGCTTTTTTGATTCCATGCTTGATTAGCGACGCTGCGGCGGCACGCATGCGCTTAACTGTCTATCGGCCAAATAGCCGATAATCAGTTAGAGCGACGGAATGCGCGCCAAAAATAAATGCGAAACGCAGCCAAGGACGGCAGAGGATTAGCTTCGGCGGTGAAATTTTAAAAATTTCTGGCATAAAATGGAATCAGTAAAGCAATACTTTTCGACTTTTGTTAATGTTCTCATTGCTCAGTTTTCGTTGAAGCGACAGACAACACGAACGTGCAGCGGCCCCGTTTCCTCACGACAGCGTTTTCTTGAGTTACGGTAGGTCGGCAGTTAGCTGCTAGCCTTGGGGGCGATCGGAGATCTGTTCGTTCCGCTTGTTCATTCTCCTGGGGAAGAACAAACGCGCTGATTGGCTGAAGCGGGAGATGCCACTCAAGGCCGGGGGGGGGGGGGGTGTCTCGCCATTTCTTTTTTTTTTTTTTGCTTGATCTTTTCTTTTTTGGTGACGTCATATCGCCGCATAACGAGTGGGGTGATCGGAGATCTCAGTTCTGCGCCATTCGTTCTGTACCCATTCTGGCGGCGAACGCGATTGGCCGAAGCCGGAAAAAAACCACGTCTCTGAGGGGCGTAGCCATTTTTCTTTTTGCTTGATCTTTTATGTTTAGGTGACGTCATACCGCGTCATAACGAGCATGTCGTCTGCTACAAACGAACGGAGCGCGAGACCGTTCGCACGCGTTCTCTCGAGCGAACAAACGGCTTCGCACGGCGTGGTGCGGCGGTTGCGGCTGCCGCAACAGCTGATTTTGAGAAAATGGCGCTTGCGACGTGTGCTTCTCTTGCGGTTGGAGGTGCGAGATGCGTTTGAAGACATGAGCGAGTGCGGCGTCGCTTTCTGTTCTGGAAACGGACAGTGCGAACAAAATGAACGGGCCTGCCTGTGGTCTTACGCGCAGGGACTTCTTAGTTCAAAAGCGCTACCAGCTACTGCCACGTGTAGACCCGGTCCTCACTCGTGAACGACGGCCCCAGTGGGCACGACGGCGTAGGTATCTGTGGGTGCTCTTTTATAAAAGCCAGCAGAAGCTCCTTTTGACGATTCGACACCCGGGAGCAAAGCCAGACATTCCGGTGGGACGACATCTTGAAAAACTGCGCCAACCGCTACTTTTCTCGTTTTTTTTTTTTTTTCGCGTGCGCGACTTCACATAGCGAGCACGTTAGAAAAACTAACACCAATAAATATCAGCGCTCAAACCTATTGCTGTTTCAGAAACTGTTTGAGCTTGAAAAGAAAAACAATATCTTTTCGTATGACAACTGTATTTATTAGAACGCGAGAAACACTTCGTTTTGAAATATACGGTCCCCTTGCCGAGGACAAACGATGCGCGTCTACTTCCGGAAAGCTCGCCGCTCACCGCTTGACGATTGGCTGTCCTCTTCCTCTGGGCGGAAGAGAGCTGCGGACCGCCCACTTTTGTGACGTAACACCGCCAGAACGAACGCGGAACGAACAGAGATCTCCGATCCCCCCCTTACTTCGTATACCATTCCAATTTGTTTCTATCGCATTGATCGCTTCGCCCTTGCGGTGAAACTGTGGCAGTTCTTTCTTGTATACCTAGGGCCCATACTCACAACGAGCCTCTTACGTTGCAATATGTTCGTATGAGAAAATTCAAGCCAATCCAGATGCTCGACATATCATGGTGAAGGCAGCTGGTTAATGGGAAATAGCACTTACGAAAGAAGGGCTTGGTGAATTGGGCCTCAGGGACAAAATAAACAAAGCCCTACGTCGATTAACACGTTCGGCTTGTGGCATATAAATAAAAAAATGTCTTTTTCCTGATAAGCTGTACTTAGATACGATGGTGCTAACTCACGCTGTCGTAAGTGTCACGCAAAATGAACCAATTGTATATAGTTTGTAGATAACAGCAGTTCGCTAACGACAGCTCTGCCATTTGCAGTGCCATTCTACGTCACTCTTTTAATGTTTTCACTGAACATGTACATTATGTCAAGACAGAATAAAACATAAGCTTCAAGATGCGTTCAAAATCAGGAACGAAATAACGAAGAGTATATATAGTGCTTGTTGTTCAGTCAAACTACGTAATTACCGAATGCAGTTTAGCGCAAATAAATGATCCGTTTCTTTTTTAAGCGATGCATTATACGTGTAGGAATGGAATGGAATGGAAAAAACTTTATTCAGGTACGTCGGGGCGTGAACTAGCACGCAGCGGGCCGCTCCCACGTCGGGACCGATAGACCTAGCTTCTCCGCCACGTCGTGGGCCCGTTGGACTGCCCATAGTTGTGTTTTCAAATCCGGACGTCGTAGTGCAGCATCCAACTTGGACGATGTAACGTCTTTGTCAGCCCGTAACGCGGGGCACCGCCAGAGCATGTGGTCTAAGCTGGCAAACTCTGAACAAAGCGCGCAAGTGTTTGACGTCTGCATTTCGGGATAGACCTTGTGCAACTGTGTGGGACTAGGATATGCCCCGACCTGCAAGAGTCTGAGCGTCAATGCCTGAGGCATGTTCAATTTACTGTGCGGCGGCAGATACTTCCACCTCCTCAGGTAAAAGTTCTTTGTTAGCTCATTGTACGTGGCTAGGGGATCCCTAATTTCAATAACCTCAGCGCCGCGCCACTCGGTAGCTACGCGGTCGACGACTCCTGGCGCAGCTCTGTGGGCCGACTCGTTGACGTTGGACGGGGCGCCATCGATCTTTCCCGTTTGAGCGGGGAACCAGACGATCGTGTGTTGCTTAACTTCATTATATCATATAAATCCGCAAGGCTGCTTCCGAGACGGTGCCCCTGGCAAATGTTCGGACCGCCGATCTCGAGTCGTGTAGCTAGTTTGAAATATTCAGCACTAATTGCTGCACATCTGTAAAGATCAAGGAAACATCAGAAGCAAGTCACCAAAACAAACATAAAATGTAGAAGAGGAAAAAGAAAACACGCAATCATGCGTTTGCACGAGATGGTCACGTAGCATTTGAAGAAAAAGAAGTTTGTATAATAGTATAAAACATATAATGTCACCGTTATGGTGTTATAATAATTATACTCCTGTAAATTAAGTGTTCGTCCACCCGGTTTGTGGCGTGCCAATGCTATCGAGCCATTGACAAAGGAATCATCATCGTCGCCACGTTCTTGCTCGCGCTTTCGAACACGCAGCACTTCGTGACGTGCGCACTAGGCAGCATTGTTGGAAAGAACGGCATCGGCTAGTAGCAGTCAAGAGCGTCGACGCACTCAGTGGTATTGAAATGTACCGTGTCCATCACGTCAGGACACTCAGTCTCTCAGAAGCATCACAGTATCACAAGATGGCTTCGTCGATGTTCCTCATCGCACTGCCTGAGGGGGCCAATGATGACTTGTCCAAAACTTCCTGGAGCATGGCCATCGGTGACGTCGTCCCAGTGATCCGGCACATTGTGATCAAGGCGTGGGCCACGGCCGACGAATACACTTGCCACAGCGGCGCTGGGCATCGGAGGAAACCGCTACGGAGGGCCGAGTGCGACCTGCTTTTTCACGGACACCAAAGAGCGCTGTCCCAGGCAAGCGTCATACACCGTACAAGGTGCCCTGCACCACCAGGCGAGGGTTGTGTCAAGGGGCGCCGGACTGCCGCAGATACGCAGGTATGCACATCACTTCGTTCTTCGATGTACAGGGACATGCATATTTCGCTGAAAATTTCTTGCGTGCCGCTGCTTTGTTTTTGCCCCGATTTTGAGAAACGATCGCATATTTTTGTTCATATCTTGCCGCTTAACACTAGACACAGTTACTTGCCTACTTTCGAACAAAAAGAACAACGAAAACTTGCATTCGTTTGGGGGAAAACGACCTGCTGCAAAGACAGAGAACGCACAGATTTCTGTCACCCACTTGCGGCAGCTGCTGAGAACAACTGCTACGAGATAATTGCAGCGTAGACAGAGTGCTTTTGCCTAAGAAACGAGTAGCAGTAAGCACGAAAGCGTTATTCCAAGATTTTTAGCGAAAGGGCTCAAGTGTTTTAATACTCTAGGAAAATCACGTTCACGGCTAGTTTTGTTTCGTGAAAAAGAACAATAGTGTTTATTTTTTTACAGCGCCCCGCCACGGTGGTCTAGTGGTTATGGCGCTCGACTGCTGACTCGCAGGTCGCGGGATCGAATCCCGGCCGCGGCGGCTGCTATTTCGATGGAGGCGAAAATGTTTGAGGCCCGTGTACCTAGATTTAGGTGCACGTTAAAGAACCCCAGGCGGTGGAAATTTTAGGAGCCCTCCACTACGGCGTCTCTCATAATCGTATCGTGGTTTTGGGACGTTAAACCCCAGATATTATTAATATAATTTTTTACAGCGTCATAAGGAAAAGAATACCTTAAACTAAAGCATTTCGTAGTGCACGTACGGGGCGCAATATTCAGTTGTTCTTGCGCAGTATCATGACTGATGGCCGAGCTTCTACATGTCTAAATATAAACCATTAGGCTACGGTGAGCTTACTCTATGACTGAAAATGCAGAGGTACGAGGGCAGTACTCTAATGACTCACTTTTTGAAAAAAGTCCTATAGAAAACAAATGCGTAGGTCACATTAGATAGTGCATAGTTACGTTCGTATTATGCCGAAGCATAATGTATTAACACCAACATCATAAATCAGAACTGAAAAGTGCGAATTGAATACGGCTCATGAAAGTAGAATAAAACTGCGCGCTTGCGCGGCGGAAGACAAAAAAAATAAGGAAATTAACCGTGTCGCCAATTTCTTCGTTCCTTGTGTTAGCGTTTTTGCTACTGCCATGAGCCGATACGGCATTAAAATAATTTCTTATATGTGACTTTTAAACCACTCTCATGCCTCATTATCTGACGCAATAATATTATGCTGTCAAGGTTCTTATACTCTTACTTGATATTTCGACGAAGCGTTAACAAGTTCCTTCAGCGACGCCTGTGTCCACGTGTTTTTAGTTATATGGAGACTGAGCAATGTGAAATACGAAAGTCTGAAATTAGTTATGATGTTTTAGACTATAGTTCTAGACAAAGTATTACAGCGGCGACAGAATTGAGTTCCAGCAAAAAATATAAATCACCATATTTTATATTGTTCTTTGTATCAATTTTCATGACACTGCAGTGGTTTCCCCAAACCCATTGTAACATTTTACTGTTACAGAAGCTTCAGTACTCATGTTATGCCGGTCACGCTTTTTTCGACGTTTGGGAAACGGGGATACTGCAGAAGCGAGAACGCCGAGCCGCGTTTGATCTGTAGAAATGTGTAGTGCTCAAGACACCTTTCCCTAGCCCATGTATTCTTATTCTTTCTTTGTCGCTGTTACAAGCACGGTGTCTAGTTAGAAAATACTGCGCCACTGGTGGAGCGCTGCGCAATTGCGCGATGCTGCAGACCCCTTATTCGTTCGAGGAATATTTATTAGATGCGCTTGGTATGTGAACGGATGAATCGCAGCTTGCGACACCATGAGATGATGCGTGCAGGTGAGCGTCGACACTTACTGGATGTATTCATGTGTGTATTTCTCTCAATAAATTTAGGAAGCTGCGAAGTTGCCTCGGCTATCGTCACGTTGCCCTCGTCTGGTTTGATTAGCTTGCGTTTAAAATAATCACGAAATTTTCTGGACGGAAGAATCACAGCTTCAACGAAACATACACGTGTATCGTATACGGTGTATCCGCAAAAGACAACCACAGGAATGAGTCGTCACTTGGCTCGAGCTAACAGAGTCTCGTGTACGTTCCTTACACCCACTAGACTGTGCTATAGCATGTATAGATACATTCGAGTACTCATTTTCGAGACATTTTGCGAGGCCTGGCAGCGCATTTTAAATTCAGCACGCTGATATGGAGCACTCTGAGGACATTCGAATTTTCTTAAAGTACTCAGGCCTTAGAGTGCGGCTGACATCTGGAGAGCTTGCAGTCGCGAAGCTTCTCCAACTTGGACCGCTAACACGGTATTTGCAGGGCATTTTTCGTGCTATCCAAACGCTTTCTTAATAGCAGTTTATAATAGCATCGCTTTGTTAATAGCATCTTGCTACTGGTTTTCTATTACTTGGCGAGAAGCGTACATGCCCCTTGGACAGGCTGTCTCATCTACATCTGTCTGCGATCTACATCTGTCTTCGTGTCGTTGCGATTGGCGTCCACATGAAGAGCCGAATGCATCAGCAGTACTCCGCATCTCATAACAGATGGTTGCACAAACGTTGTTCCAACAGGGTATCCAAACGGGTAAGGAGCCGCATTGCAGCGGCGGTAAGGAATTTGCCGTACGCTGCATCAATGATAAAAACGTTCTACCGTTTTCGCAGGGAGCTAGGAGAGGATAAGCAATCATTACTAATTTACCCGTACCTCGCAAAATGAAAGGTAACACCAACAGAACGTTGCTCATCGAATATAGGAAGACAAGGCTGACTGAATAAGCTATTGTAACAGTTACTATTGATGATAATGTTGAACTAAAAGAGGAAAGGTCGCATCCCGGAAGCTGTAATGCTATAAATACTAACTTAAACAATATCGCTCTCTAAACGCAACGTTAAATTTAATCGTGTGTTGCGCCCGCAGTTCGGCGCAGCCTATTACGCTAGGCGTGGATGCTGGCTCGAGCGGGATTGCAGAGGACAAGCGGAGCAGCGCAGCGGTTTCACCCGAGTACAGGCAGGGCTCGGACTACAAGCCGCACAACCACCCGCGCGACACGCTGCCGTACCGGTTCTGGACGCTGCACTCCCGCCTGGCCGAGAGCAGCAGCAACACGGACTGCGAGGCGACCGCGAGCAGCTGCGTTTGGAGGCTACACGCCAGGTAAGCCTAACATCGAAAACGACCAGCAGACAGTTTAAACAAAAATCACAGTTTCAACGCAAGGGTGTAGCACTGAATGCTATCGCAACATATTGTAATGTTATACGAAGGCTGGCAGCTAACACTTTGGACGCGATCTCGCGTAGCTCTACAAAACACTGGTGTATTAGAATACGGCCGCTCCGGGGAGAGGTATCTTCGCTATGAGAGCGCAGCACCTAAAAGGGTTTACGAGCCGTACGCTGATGGCTGCCGAGATAACACGCACCAGCTATCGCATCGCAACCGCGCCCTCAGAATCAAAGTTCACAGTTGCTTCGCGAGCGACACTCCCCCCCCTCCCCCTCTCCACTTTTCTTCTTTCTTCACACTCGTTCAAGACAGGGGCAGTTCCTTCCCAAACATGCTCGCCTGCCCCCTTCTTTGCCCCCCTCCCCCCAAGATCAAACATAATCATAACGCAGGGCATAAGTTTCCCGCCTCCCTGCTCGAAGGGCCTTGTCATGGCGCCCGCCACCCGCCCTCCCCCCCCCCCCCCTTCCCCCCCCCCCCCCCCGGCCAAAAAATGCTGGCGCCGCCCCTGGCCCACCATCACTATTGCTTGACAAACGAAAAATTGCAGCGTACGAAGTTTTTGTAAATATGAGCCCACTTCTTCCTTGGGTAACATATATGGCCTAAAACTCAAAAGAAATGCAAAAACAATTTAATTTCTTACTGCGAAATACAGGAACTATACGCCGTTTCCATAGACTGCACTTATTCGCTCTCACATAAATGAGAATAGTAACACCTTTAATTCGTACCAAATACGAAGAAAAGCGAGAAAAAATGTAGTGCTTTTGTTTTGTTTTGTTTTTTTACACTTGAACAGCATAGTTGCCATGAAAACTGTATTAAAACTATTCAACGGACATACTGGAATATATGCAAAGTGAAGAGTTCGTGGAGTCTTTAAATCAAGTTTCCTCGGCGGAATTCTAACCTCACGTATGACCGTGCCCAAATCCGCTGCAATGGGCTAACACACGTAATTATCTTACTTCGTTCCAGCTTCTAGGCCAATTCTTACAATCTTATATTTCACGATTCACTATCTGTGCCGAGATGCGAACAATCGCTCATGAAGTTGTAAGATGTGAAATGCCTATATAGTGATCTTAGCCGTCGTAGTGTCTCCCAGACGGCCGACATTAATCCAGAGTCCCCCCCTACGGTGCGCTTGCTAATCCTGTCGTGAATCTGGCGCGTAAATTCCAGTAATTATTATATTTTGCTTATATGCTGTTGTGTAACAGTGGAACGCACGAAGTGATACACACCCAGCGTCATGTGACGGTTGGTTGGTTGGTTGGTTGATGGGGTTTAACGCCCCAAAGTGCCTCGGGTTATGAGGGACGCCGTAGTAGAGGGCCCTATATAATATTGACCAGCTGTGGCTCTTTAACGTACGCCGACATCGCCCGGTACACGGGCCTCTAGGATTTCGCCTTCATCGAAATGCGACCATCGCGGCCGCTATCGAACCCACCCCTTGGGTTCGATAGCGAGTTGGGGGTTTTGAACACCAGCCACCCATGAAGCGATATTACACGAATATTCAAGGTTTTTGTCGACCTATTTCGCCCCTCTATGTAAGAGTAAAAAAAAACGGACAATAAAAATAAGCCCAAAGAAAGGGTGCTGGAAACACGCGCCGTATTACTTGAGTGCCTCGCGTTTAGTAGCTTGCAGCAGTGATCTTTCGCTAAATAGGCCTGAGTAGCAGTTATTTACAAAGGAAATCGCAGTTTTGCCCGAAAGACGAATCATCGATAACGATAAAATTCGCGTAGTAATTGAATTAATCAGCATGGTGTCTGCCGTGGCTACGACGTGGCGCCCGAGTAGCGTGCCTTCGCCCGTTCGCGATGACGTAGTCCGATGACAATCCACCAGCTCGCGCCGCCAAAACAGAAGCTTACTGCCACCGTCGAGGCGTACAGTCGCGCCTAATATGAGTTGCAACGTGCCGCCCGTGGTCAAAGAGGCGCCAACGCCGCACGATGGCGCCGACATAGAAAACAATCAGTGGCGTAAACACTGCTCCGACTACTGGTATTTTCAAAACCAGTGTCACGTTTGCCGGTGTTACGGTGTAGGCTTGGGGGTCCTTCAACTATGGCCACCGTGTTGCAACTCATATTGAGCGCCACTGTACATGCACGCCTCTCTCGCATTCCTCGCCTCATATATCGCAGAATCAAAACACCGAAACAGCTGACTCAAATTTCGCATCGTGCATTACTATAATCACCGGCTGCTTTTTTTTTTCTGCGGTAAGCCCTCTTCATTGCGGCTGCATTTTCGATGGAGGTGAAAATCTTTGAGGCCTGTGTACCTAGATTTAGGCGCACGTTAAAAAACCACAGGTGATCGAAATTTCCGAGCCCGCCATTACAGCGTCTCTCCTAATCATATCATCGTTCTAGGACGTTAAACCCCAGATATTATTATTATTATAGTCCTTCATTCTACACATCTTTTCTCAAAATTTCTATAATTTTATACTGACAAACAGGACTGCTAGCAAATTTTCTTGCCTCGAAAGGACCAATAGATATCTTCCCCTTGCAGGAGGTCATAAATTTGGGAGAATTACCGCAGTAGTCTGAAATATACTGATCTGCGTAGAACACGTTCTTAGCAGCTTCAGAGAATCCCAAAGCTTCAAGAAGTGATCGAGTGCATCGTAGTGCATTGTATTCGTGGTAAATTTATAAAAAATTTTCTGTACGACACCTTGCGTGTGGATACCGTCTTCCTGTGATGCAGTCCCTCAGCATCATTCCTATTCCACCTTTTTCAGACCGGCCATCAGTGCGATGGTGTACGCCGGGATCGCTGCTCCGCAGGGTACGGCCGTCGGATCGAACAACGTCGCCTCTTTGCCGGCCGTTTTCTTAGGCTGTTGGGGTAGGCTGTTGGGACGGAGAAGCAGCATGTTCTGCCATAGGCCGTCCAGCCTCCTTGGCTCTGTTTGTGTAAGCTGTGGAGGACACTCGGCGGTCGCTTCTTACCGCACCAGCGACCGTGACTTTAGTTTGCATCGCTGCCATGGTTTGTTCACTAGGCGTATGGAAGCGAACCTCTCGCCTCTCTACGATAAAACTCCGGTCTCCTTCCCAGAAGTTGGTTTACAATGTTCCCGGGAAGGACTGCTAGTCAGTGCCTTGGAATGATAATCTTGGGGCCAGGATGCAACGAAGCAGTCACCCATCTTGAGGAGAACACTGGTGTTTTTCTTCGGTGATTTACTGGATTGTTTTAATTCCGTGATGTGAATTTAATGTTGTCATATGTACTTAAAATACAGTATTGCGTTATTGAAGTGCGTTGTTGAGTCGATTCCATCAGCTCGTTTGCTATACATGAAGGAACGAGGGGCGAAATGAAAGTACTCCCACACCCTAATTTTTTTTCTCGCATTTATTTCATTCATTTTTTCCCTAAATTACCATGGCCGCAATTGCCGATTTTTATAAAGCAATAAACGTAATCTGACACGCTCGTATAGCGTCACTGCTAATAGCTATATTCGACAGGCTCCGCAATCTAATCTTAGTTCTTGAGGATATTGGGGGAAAATGTACCAAAATATGAGCGCACCCTCGCATGCTAAAAGCTCTTGTGCAGGCATTTCTTTATGTAGGGGTGCTAGTAGTGCTGGTAGTAGTACTAGTAGTACTAGTAGTAGTAGTAGTAGTAGTAGCAGTAGTAGTAGTAGTAGCAGTAGTAGTAGTAGTAGTAGTAGTAGTAGCAGTAGTAGTAGTAGTAGTAAACTTCGTCCAATGGTGTGTAATAGTGAGGGGAGAGTTGTTGACACTCGGTTTCATAGTCTCAAAGGAACATGGTATGCATGAGAAATAAAAATTAGTGTTTTAAGAATTACAAAGTTTTGATAAGTTTTTGCAAATTACTCCATGCTAAATATTGGAATTTACGGATTTTAGCCAGTGACATCGATAGTCATAACGTTGAATAGTTTGTGAAAACATGAGCTTCCCGATATGCTCTACCTAGGTATGTGGAAAAAGGCATTGGTGTTCCAACAATTTTCTAGCGCCCGTCACAAACAGGCCTTTTATTAGACATGCAGGTTTTCACCGTAGTGTCGACCACGCATATATTGAAATTGATGCAAATTTCAAGAGCAATTCCACTCAATGTGGAGAGGAGGGGTTCGCAGAAAGAAAGGTAATGGAAATTCCTAGATTACACGAACGACAATGTGGATTCCTAGTTCGAGTGAAGCCAACGCCGCCAAGCCTGAAGTGTTCGCCACACATGTTTTCGACTTGTATGAAGGTGCAGAAATAAAGGTCACTGTTTTTGCAACACCATAGCATTGCAGCAAGTGGTTTTTATTGCGACGACAAAGGTCTGTACAAAAAGCGACAAATGTGTGTACGATCAAAAGAAAGTGCCCATTGGAAACACCGCACGGCTGCGTACATTCTGCTACGTATGTGAGCTAAACTTACATGTAGCACTAATGTAGCACTAAACTTACAGAAAACATGTGTACTCCCATGAAGAGCACGCGATGGGGATCACCTACACAAACAAGCACACGCACACAAGACGTGCACATGCGTAATCACTTCCTCTCCCTCCTTCCCGGCTCTTGGAAAAGTACGTGTACATACAAAACCAAAAAGACACAGGCTATGTAGTTACAGTTCCAACGCGAAACCTTATAAATCGCTTTACAGTTTCACCATAATTCGGATTCAGTTTGCCCTCTGTCGGGTGAACGTCGAACTATAACCTCCTGGAGAGCGGCTTTACTGCTAGCATCATAACAAAGACAATGCTGCAACTCAGTATCGCAACCACGACCAAGTTCAGTTATTGCATATGTTGTTCAAAGACAGTACTCTCTTGTCTTTGTTACTTAAATTTCTTGAAACTAGGCTGATGTGTTGAGATGTTTCTTTTTTTTTCTCTTTTTAATACCACCCTTTCACTGAAGCTGGAGTAAGACCATGAAGCTCCCAAAAATAAAGGTGTAATGTCTAAAATTTCTGGACATGGCTGCGCGAAGGTTACACCTATATTCTAGAAGATTAGTTCTTGCACAATTGTCCCAGAGCATCACAGTTGCCACGTCGGAAATAAAATTTGACGGACACTTGAGCGTAACCGTTAAACCACCCCATGAGGGTCAAAATTATTCCGGCGTACTATACATGGCGCGCCTCAGTCAGATCCTGGTCCTGTTGCACGTAGAACAGCGTAAGGAAGTAAAAAAACGCCTATTTAAGGTCTCCGCTGATTTAAACGTTTTAAATGGAATAACTCCGAGTCATTTTAGGTTGATTTACTAACCAGGCCACCGCAGAATCCTTGCGGAAAAACATGAACTCCCTCGCGCTTGCTTGAAAGGTTTTTTTGTTGGTCGGAAGTTGGTATTTAAAGTTCCAAAGCGATACAGGCTACGAGAGATGCCGCAGTGGAAAGTGTGAGGCAGTTTCAAGCACTGTCGTGGCTTTTTGGTAGAACACCTGCTTCCATCGCCGAAGGCGTGGGTTCGATTCCTACTGAAACCGAAGATTTTATTCTTTATTTGCATCAGTCGATTTTTCCGTCACGGACGACGCCGCTTTTTCTCTCTCCACCAACGACGCCGACGCCGACATCGGAATTTCTGCGAAGCGAGCTCTTTAACGCTATTGCGTGGAATATGGCCTCAAAGACGCCACATTCTGATTAATTATTTTTCCTTAGACCCCAATTGTTCATAAGCATCCTCTAAACCTTATTTTAAAATGGGGCGGCCCTGATACATCACGTGACAGACAAGCTCAGGGGAAATGATACGACACATTTCAGGCATTCGCACAACTTTGGGCTGTCCAGAGGGCCCACGATGCGGCGGTAGGTCTCGGCCTGACTCTCGTCGTGGGAGCGGCCCGCCGTGTGCTAAGGCACACCCCTCCGGACTTTGTTAATAAATTTTTTTCCAATCCAATCCAATCCGATTCGCGGGAGGCAAACGGGAAACTCGAAATAGAAAAGAATGGAATGTGATTACGTTATACCGGCCTTTGTCAGCGGAGTATTGCCTGCACTTTATTTGCCAGCACACCTCAGCACCCTGAGCGCTTTTATGCCTAGGACAACCAGCTTCTTCGGCAACAAAACACCACAGCTCTGAACACGTCCCCAAATGTTCCGCTGTGTAGCAAAGCAATCCTTCTTTACAGAAAAGCACGCTTTACAGTAAACTTCAACATACTATGTTCATTACTTAAATAAATAAATAAATAAATAAATAAATAAATAAATAAATAAATAAATAAATAAATAAATAACGCACGTTTACTACCGATTACACTATAACAGTCGAGAGTGGGTGGCTGCCACTGAACCACGGTCAAAGTTTTCGGTGGGAGTAGCTGAGTTGAGGACGGGCCGACAAAAATAGTAGCGTAGAAGAGGACTGTATGGCTAATGTACAATGGAGAGACTATGGCATGTTTAATAAGATCTATGAATCATCTGTACCGTATACAGTTGCAGACAATACACACATATGGAATGATTGTGCGAAGATTGTGTTCTCTCAGTTTGATTTTTCCATTTCCCATTCGCTGAAAGCGATCAGCGAAGGAGAATCCTAGACACCTTAAGCGTTAAGATATTACTGAGGAGGTACGTGAAAGCCCTATAAATTAATATATGCTACAGCGTGAATATGAGCGCTATGCTACAGCGTGGCCTTAGCGTACAAAGTCGTACAATCGAATGGTACGGCTTCTTTGGCACGGTGTGTGCCATGGCTGGGCAAAGATACCTTGAGATTGTATCGCGATACGATACAAGATGCTCGGGCAAGAGGTATTTGAGATACAGATACAAGATACTTCATAAGTTATTGTATCCTTACAATTGTATCTTTCTTACCCTTTGGTGGACACAATGAGGGAACAAATGTTATCTATCGTGCTAAAAACGTTTTTCGTGAGGTACTGATCACTTGTTTCCAAGAAAACCAATCCGAAGGTCGAGAAGTGTTTTATAGCGAACAAAAATGTGGGACCCATATGCCCCACTGTCCACTTAGGCCGCTTTCATCAAGTGGGACTCATATGTCTCGCTGTCCATTTGAGGCAGTTTACATTTTCTTGTGAAATGGTGCGAATCAATTTGCACGTTGCGGAACGTTAGACACAATGCGCACGTACTTCGTGCGCACTTCTTTTTTGCTAGTGGTGCACCAGCGGCATCACCGTCGTGTGCCAGTCACGTTCGGGTTGTGAGTGCTTCCGGAGAACAAATGCTCATTCGGAACACCAGTAATAGCGTCATCACTGTTGTTAGAGTTCTCTGACAAGTTCTAGGATAGCTCAAGTACTCTCTCAGCAGTGAGACGCCTCTTCTTATCTCCACAAAAAAAAAAAATATTGGGGCAGCTAGTGGTGCGAAGACTGAGGAAGCAGTGGAGCTGGTGGCCTTGCCCTCCTCCTCGCCCTCACTTATACTATAATTTACCCTTGAGGCTATACTATGCTTTACCCTCTCTACTCCCTCTCGCCCGCACTTTCCTTTCGCACCCCTTTCTATGCTTACTATACACGGCTATGCTTGCTCTCTATTTTTTCTATCCCTTATATATGTCCATTTCCTTCTATCTCTTTCTCTCTCTGTCTACTTCTTTCACAGTCTTTGTATCTTTTCCTCTCTTTCTTTCTCTCTATTTCTCTCTCTCTGTCTCTGTACTCGTTTTCTCGTCCATGTGGAACAAATCGGCGCATATTTTCTGGGAGCGAAGCAGAAGATGAAGAAGAGGACGAAGAGAGAGCGTGCCGGTTCGTAATGCTGATAGTTTTCGGGTGTCGCCACACGGCATAGCTAAAAGCTGAGCTGCCCCGCTGTAAAACAATGCATCAGTACGGACCGAACAGCCCCCACGCTATCGCTATGCACGCTAAGCCTAATATGGAGCGCGTGAATCAAACTGATTTTTCTAAAACCCGTACAGTTTATCGATTCATGCTTAAACCTCACAAAAAACAGCTGATGGTTTTTGCTAAGGGGTTACTGTAGTGCAATACAGACAAGTGTTATTCACCCGACATCTTTGTCTTGGTCTGAAGTGGGCCACAAAACCACACAAAAACTGAAATGCGGACACGAAAAAAGAAAAACTGCTTCTTTAATTGTTGAGTGCATCCACCTTGCGGAAATGTCACGAAAATGCATAAATAATGTTGTAGTATGCTCAATAGATAGGGTTTCTAACTTGCACGTGGCAGCGCGAGCTCTCTTAAGGAACCACAGCGACGAAAACAAGGAATACAAAGTGGGACATATATGTCCCGCTGTCCAACAAAGGGTTAAGACACTTCGATCCATTTGCAAATTTGCTGTTATATATCTATATAATGAAGTAGCAAACGCCTATGTACAAAAATGTTTGCTCGAAAATTTCTTAACTGCAACCAAATTTGTTTCATTTTAATGAAATATATCTCAAGAGTTTCATTCCGAAACAACTTATTGGGATTTGCTCGGCTGCTTAACATGACAGCTCTTTATACGCTGCGCTGCCAGTGGTTTTTGCTTGACACTTCTGTAACTGACGGTTGTCGTTGCTCTACTTGTCGACCAGATAGCGGGTTGCCATCTACTTACAAGAACGTCATTAAGAAGCCTCGGCGCGATGGCGCGAATGCAGCTGTGCAGTCCGTAAGCGTATTGCCGTTTTCGCAATACCGGATCACCCGACAGGTGTAGAGCAGCAAGAACGCTGGTAGCGCTATTTTTTGTGCCGCATCGTGTATACATTGAGGGTATAAAACTGCAGTCATTTTTCATATACTACTTAGCGGCTGGCGTAAAGCGTTCGTCAGCATCATATTCACTAAAGTGCAATCTTTTACCATTTCTTGTCCGCGAGAACTTGTGCCGCCTAGAAACGTCTCAGACGTGTTGTAATGGCACAAAGCGTCGCAAGATACCACTGCTATTCACACTATTGCCATCTTATAGCTCTGATTAACGGGTGATTTGTAACAGTAAAAAAAATTGGGGCAACTATGCACTAGTGCTGCGAGGACTGTGGAAACAACGGAGATGGCGGCCTTCACCTCTTCCTTTCCCTGTTCCTCACTCTCACATCCATCCTCCTCGCCCTCACTTCCCTTTGCAATCCCTTTGCTATACTGTAGAACACATGATGGCTATGCTACGCTTTACCCCCTCCCTCATCATTTCCCTCCTCCTTATCCTCACTTCTAATTTCTACCCACTTGCTGTACTCACTACACATGGCTATGCTATGCTTTGTATTTGGATGCGAATCAGCTTATGGCGGGGGCTCTGTCCGTCCCTCCCTCCCGCGTCCCGCGGCGTCCACCCCCCACTGCGCATGCACACCACTGCGCCTCCCCCTCTCTATCCTCTAGGAATCCTCTACTCCAAGGAGCGGCGCGTGCGCCCGCTCGCCCTTTCATGCCTCTCCTACGCTCCTCCCTCTATCTCCTCTAGGAATTCTCTACTCTACGGAGCGGCGCGCACGACAGGTGGTGCGACAGCTGCATACTGCGCTGGAGGCGGCACGGTAGTTCCGCGATGTAAAATGACGGAGCGCGCGCGCCTCAGAATTAGCGGCAGCAAAAGCGCAAGCGTCCGCGCCAGTGTCAACATCAGCGCTGATACTGGCGCTGACACTGGCTCCCCGCTGCTTCGCATACACACATGGTTCCCTTTAGCGGGAGATGGTGCCATTTTTTTCTCTTTCTCTTTCTTTCTATTCCGCTTCATTTTTCCTCTCTCTTTCTTTGTCTCTTTCTTTCTCTCTCTGTCCCTCTTTCTTTGTCTTTCATTCTTTCCATTCATGTTTTAACTGGATAAGGCGCGCACACAGACACGGACACTAGAAGGAAAAAACGTAAACAACACTGGCACCTACTCGCAACTACAGTTCATTGGAAAGAAAGGCATATATACATATACAGCACTTCTGTCACATGACCTGGCTAGGGAAACAGCAAAAAAGGAAAGAAGAAACAGATATACATGGGGCTAGAAAACACGTGCCTCAGGTCAGACGCTCAGAGTGCTGATGAGATATGAAAATTCGTTGTCTGTTAAGGTGATGGAGGGTGCGCTTACGCATTTTCCCCCACATCTCCTAATTTGAAAAGCCTCTATCAGCTCTCTGGTGGTCCGATCTTGGTGTTTATATAAAATAGCAGCATCACAAAAAATGAGGGTGCAACCACACGAGCAGCAATATTGGGGCATGTGTGAACTATCTTTTGTATCCAACGATCTGTGTTTCTGCAACCTAGTACTGACACATCTTCCCGTTTGGCCTATGTAAATCGGACCACAGGACAATGGTACGAAATAGACAACACCTATTTCACACTTCACATACGACTGCCCGTGATTCACGCCGCATTCTCGTTATTTTTGACCTTTTGCGTTTTGCGATGGTTTTTCTATCTATTCGGCTACATAACTTATTTAACTTATTCGGGGCCGAAAATACTACCCCGACGTCATACCTATTCGCAACGCTTTTTAAGCAATGGGGCAGCTTGTGTATGTAGGGGATGATCGATGGCTTTTTAACAGGTTCCTTTACTCTATCTATTGCTTGGTCTTCGGGTTTTATTGCTTTTAGTAGCTTCTGCGCAACCTCTCGTAGGACGGGCTGCGGGAAGCCAGCTCTGCTCAATCTTTCTAGTTGATTTGAGAAAGTTTCTGCAGTTTTATCGGCGCATGATTTTTTAATGGCTGATCTCAGAGAAGACATTTGAATGCCCTGAGGTAAAGTTGAGTAAGGGCTTTTTTGAGCGTGGCGTATATGCCACGCCTTAAAATTCTTTCCATCTTTATTTCCCTTTCTCTCTATCTTTTTCTCGTTCGCTCGCCTCATTGCGACGCAGTCATATGGTTTCCATAAGTGCTTCTTTTCCTACCGTGCCCGAATAGCCGAGTAGTTACGAAGTTCGCCTTCGGACCGTGGGTCTTAATCTCATCTGCCCTCTTAATCTCATCTGCCCACCTAACTTTCTGCCTCCCCCTCGCGCGTTTGCCTTCTCTTGGAATCCAGTCAGTTACTCTTAAAGCGCCCCTGCAACACTTTTCAAAGTGGCCATGGAATGGCTTCACTAAATGTGCGCATTGCCTCACGAATTGCCCGCCGCAAAAATTACAAAGATCGTCGCACGCGGTAATTGCTTTCTCCCCTCGTCCCGACCGAAACGCTGGAAGCTGAGCAGGGAGGGATGGTACGGGGAAGAAGGCACGTCACGTACGCGTCGTGGCCTTAAGCACTTTTTTGTCTTTGTTTTCTTCGAACGCGCGGCTTGCTTACAGTGCGATCGCGCGCGCTAGCGCGGGCAAGTGAAGCCATACCGCGGTGGCCGCAGTAACTACCGAGCCCGCCATGCTCATGTCAGCCAATGGCGTGGAACTTGGGTCAGTGACGCAGTGATCTTGAGGCAATAGCATCATTTGTCAAGAGAAGAAGCGATTTTTACCTGACTTAGAGTAATTATTGTAATTCCCAGGCCGAGTTCCGCGCTATTATGTTTGGCTCGCCTGTTCTCGGGAGCCTCGACTACCGATCAGCAGTGTTTTCTGACCATGCTGAAAAAGTGTTGCAGGGCCCCTTAAAGGTCAGACAATAGAAAACTCAGTGCCTGTGGAAAATAGCATAAAACACATCGGGGGAACCGTCATGAGAAAAACGTAGTGTTTGGAATTATGCTTCCATTATTGTAATGCGAAATCAATTTCGCTATTTTACTAAGTCGTAAGCACAATTTGTCACTGTATCACCTTGACACAACAGTGAACTCACATGGAATGCAGATATGTAAATAGTAGGAATGACGCAGACAGTTAACATATAATAACAAAGCAGAGCATACCCAGGAATTCGGCACATCGCTTTTAGTTCACCTTCTTTCACACCACGTGACGTACGGACTTTCAACGTTCAAAATTCGTGCGATGACACTTGCCGTAATCGCGCGAATCGAGAAAACCATAATACATAAAAAAAGCACGATGACGATATGCGCTACAACCAGCGAGCGCGAACCTAAATCGACGAGTGATAACGGCAGCGCGTGCAACGAACGGCTTGGTCTGCTCGACCGTGACTCAGCAGTTCTGTTGCAATGAAAGGGGGCATATACAAGTAGTTTGGCTGTGCCTGATAACGACGAACTCTCGAAAGAGCGTACTGCCCTTCTTCTCATCCCCTGCCTGTTGAATATATTTTGTCCGATTATATTGTTGGTGGCTCCCACGCGTTTCTTAAAGGTTCTAAAGCAAGAACGTCCTTTAGCGCTGCTGTTTTTGTAGTGTGAAAAAAGCTAACTTCCAGAAAATAATACAAGCTCGGGAGGCGGTGATGACGATCGCCGGTTTCAAAATGTGTAGACAGAGGCTTGCCGTCCCTAATTTCAGTTGGCCTCAATTTATGAATTCCATATTTTGCGCTTTTACAAGACATCTTGCCGTGTTATATTCGCTGCCCACAGACATTTTTCTTTAAAGCTCGATTACCAGCACAGGTAAAGCAACAATACCTTTGCAAGCACAATATTGTTCTTAGTTTCAACAGCGCTTTTTAGTTTTGAAATAACATAACTAAAGACGCCGGAAAGCACCGACTTCATTATTCTCATGACATGCTACCCAGGCCGCGTTTTCCTCTCCACTAAGTGTTGGCAGAGTCATTCAATTCTCTTTATGGTCACGAAACTGCACCGTCACGCTATGGGCGAGCTTCATACGCTGCTCGAAAATGCCGCAGCGCGCCGCCGCTACGCCACAGAGGCTAGGGTGCCTTGATGCCCGCGCATCGAGGCACCCTAACAGAGGCGATCGTCTTCGCCGTCCGCGTATTGAAATACTCGCGCAGTGCGAGACAAGCTGCTGGATATGATATGTTCAAATCAAATCAAATCAAATCATTTTATTTCCCAGAAAGAAACAGGTTCTGGAGAGGTTCACTGGCTAAAAGCTGTTTATGGACAGCTTGACGAGGCCAGTGAACCCTATACAAGGCAGTTGGGACAGTGACAAAGATATGTAACAACGATAAATTCACCATAAGCTAGCATTACAATACCAAATACGGTGAAGAAAAACATATATATTATATACATTACTACAAGAACATCGCGATAACAAACATAGCACAGAACATAGTTACATAGACGCGAGCAAAAACAAAAAACAAAAAAAGAAAACAACTGCAAAGGAAAAACCCAACAACCATACCACCACGATCGGCAAAAAAAATTTTAAAAATAATCACGAAATATCAGGGAAGAAATATTGCCGCAAGTCTTATATTTCATGAGTTGAAGCGAAGCTTCACCCACAAAGACTGTGGGCAACGCGCTGCGCAGGCCTCGCCGTGATGTGTAGGAAGCTTCGCGATTGTTTTGGAACAATCCGTTAAGATTGCGCGCCGCACGAGAATGTCCCAGCTTTGTCGAGAGATAACGCCGCCAACAGCGATATCGCTGGAAAGTTCGATAGCACCTGTATAAAAGCCGACGCACTTCGCCGCTTGTCAGTTGATCGACGGACGACGCCCTGTTCGCCGCTATCATTGTACAGCGTGTATTGCTGTAGTTCTAGTTCTCATTTTCCCGGCCACAAGTTCGGCCAAATAAACAGTTTCATTCTGCAAACGCCGACTGCTTTCTTCGTCGACGTCACGACCACGTGACATCTGGTGGAGGTGCTGCTCGTTCATGTTCCGGACGCCCCCGACAAGCCTTGAACCCAGCCCACGTCGCGAAGAAGACACCGACACCATCAGCGGCAGTCGAGCCAGCCGCAGACTGGAAGGACTACCCCCACAATACGGACCCCTACCGGACAAGACCAGGATCACAACGAAGAAGACAACAGCCACAATGACAACCGCTGTGGCGCCTACAACGGTCGTCATGCATCAACCGAGGGAACCGCCGACATTCCGCGGATCACCATGCGAGGATCCAGAAAGCTGGCTGGAGGCATACGACCGAGTCTCCACGTTCAACAACTGGGACTACGACGAGAAGCTACGCCATGTCTACTTCGCCCTTCAAGATGGCGCAAGGACCTGGTTCGAGAATCGAGAGTCCACGCTAACATCATGGGACCTCTTCCGCACCGGATTTCTCAACACCTTCACGAGCGTCATCCGGAAAGAAAGGGCTGAAACCCTTCTCGAGACCCGTGTACAGCTCCCCAATGAAAACGTCGGACTGTACACCGAAGAAATGACTCGACTATTCCGCCATGCCGATCCAGCCATGTCCGAAGAAAAGAAAGTTCGCTTCCTGATGCGGGGAGTGAAGGAAGAACTCTTCGCCGGACTTGTGCGCAACCCGCCGAAGACGGTCTCGGAATTTCTTTCAGAGGCCACCACAATCGAAAAGGCACTAGAAATCCGCACTAGGCAGTACAACCGCCGCATTCCTACGACGACCTACGGGGAGGTTCAGGCGCTGCAGTCTGATGACCTGCGTGACACCATCAGAGCGATTGTGCGGGAAGAGCTGCGCAAACTGTTACCTTCGCCGCAGCATCAAGTGCATTCAATCGCCGACGTTGTCCGCGAGGAAGTCCGGCAATCGCTTGGAATTCCCGAAGCACCGCAGGCTCAGCCGGAAGCAATGAGCTATGCTGCTGCAGCCCGACGCAACGCTCCACCCCCTCGCCCACGTCAAGACGCCGCGTCGCCGCAGCAGTTCCGCCGCCAGGCACCGCCGCCACCACCACCGACGCCATACCGCCCGCCGACAGGACAACGCTGCGCCCCCCGAAAGACCGACGTTTGGCGTGCCCCTGACAACCGGCCGCTCTGCTATCACTGCGGGGAAGCCGGCCACACATACCGCCGATGCCAGTATCGACAGATGGGGCTACGCGGATTCGCCGTTAACGCGCCGCGCCCGCAGCCAGGCGAACGGCCTCGCGACATCGACGACTACCTCACCGGAACACAGTGGGAAGAACGACGAGCTTCCCGCTCGCCGTCGCCCGGCCGCTACATGTCACCGCACCGCCGGCAGTACACTGGCCCAAACCGGGGCCGGTCGCCTAGCCCGTATCCGGGAAACTAAGGGCAGCAACCGATGGAGGTGCGGTTGCTGTACGACGAAATGCCGAAGATCCTCCGCGGCCGCCGACGACGACAACGCGACGAGACCTTCAGAACACGACGCAAACCGGACGGAGCCCTCACGACGAAACTTCGCGGCCCGAAGAAAACCTGACGACGCAACGTAGAAACAGCGGGACAAATCGACGAAGCCGTGATCCGACGCCACGACCTAACCGCAACGCAACACGACGAACTAGCGACCTCGATGTCCTTATCGACGGCCACAGCATCACAGCTCTCGTCGACACCGGAGCCGACTATTCCGTCGTCAGTGGGCCATTCGCCACCAAGCTGAAGAAAGTAAAGACCGCTTGGAGTGGACCCGAAATCCGGACAGCTGGAGGCCACCTGATAACACCGATTGGTGTCTGCACGGCGAGAGTCACCATCAATAACCACACTTATCCTGCGAGCTTTGTAATCCTACAAAACTGCTCCAGGGATGTGATACTCGGAATGGACTTCCTAAGTGACCACGGCGCCGTTATCGACCTGAGGTCTGAGTCGATAACACTAACCTCAGACAAAGCGCTCCCGCCCCACCCGACGCCAGGGAACCATGCACTGAATGTGATAGAAGAGCAGGTGACCGTTCCGCCGCGCTCCAGCGTCATTATTTCCGTCGGCACTGAAAAACCAGCAAACCTTGAAGGCGTAATCGATGGCGATCAGCAACTACTCCTGAATCGTCAAATTTGCGTCGCAAGAGGTATCGCCGAGCTGCATGACGGTAAAGCAAAGGTACTGCTGACAAACTTCAGCCACGAATATAGGCACCTCAACATGGGTACGACGGTTGCCTACATCGACGAATGTGTAGCCGCCAGCGATGCTTTCGCCCTCTTTGATGCTGCCGAACCTGCTTCGACGAATAGAGGTCCCGAACCGGATTTTGACGTCAACCCGAGCCTTCCGAAGGTCAAGCAAGACCAGCTCAAAACCCTGCTCCTGCAATACAAGCACTGTTTCTCGTCGTCCTCGCGGGTCCGACAAACGCCCCTTGCTAAGCACCGCATTATAACAGAAGAAAATTCTCGACCACTCCGACAGAGCCCCTACAGAGTTTCGACGCGAGAACGTGAGGCCATAAAGAAACAAGTCGACGAAATGCTACGCGACGATATCATCCAGCCTTCAAAGAGTCCGTGGGCGTCACCCGTGGTATTAGTGAAGAAGAAGGACGGGACACTGCGCTTCTGCGTAGATTATCGGCGCCTGAATAAAATCACGAAGAAGGACGTGTACCCCCTCCCACGGATAGACGACACCCTGGATCGACTTCACAACGCAACGTACTTTCGTCGATGGACCTCAAGACCGGCTATTGGCAGATCGAAGTAGATGAAAGAGACCGAGAAAAGACCGCTTTTATAACACCCGACGGCCTCTTTGAGTTCAAGGTCATGCCTTTCGGTCTTTGCGCGGCACCTGCGACGTTCCAGCGCGTCATGGACACCGTACTGGCTGGGTTGAAGTGGCAGACGTGCCTTGTGTATTTGGACGACGTCGTCGTGTTTTCCTCGACCTTCGACGAGCATCTCCGGCGGCTTGAGGCAGTACTTCAAGCAATCAAGACCTCTGGACTGACCCTGAAGCCAGAAAAGTGCCGATTCGCATACGGCGAGCTCCTGTTTCTCGGTCATGTGATCAGCAAGTCTGGAGTGCGCCCAGACCCGCGGAAAACAGCGGCCATCGCCGACTTCGCGCCTCCCACCGACAAGAAGGCCGTCCGCCGATTTCTCGGCTTATGCGCCTATTACAGACGCTTCGTCAAAAGCTTTTCACGCATCGCCGAACCACTCACGCTTCTCACGAAGACTAACGTGGAATTCAGGTGGGAACCGGAGCAAGTGCAAGCATTTGAGGAACTTAAACGACGCCTGCAGACGCCACCCATACTTGCGCATTTCGACGATTGCGCCGATACTGAAATACACACCGACGCAAGCAGCGCAGGACTCGGTGCCGTCCTTGTGCAAAAGACGGACGGGCTTGAAAGGGTTATCAGTTATGCTAGCCGGTCATTATCCAAGGCAGAAGCCAACTATTCCACAACAGAAAGGGAATGCCTCGCCATCATCTGGGCTACGTCAAAGTTTCGCCCCTACCTCTATGGCAGGCCCTTCAAAGTTGTCAGTGACCATCACGCCTTATGTTGGCTAGCTAACTTGAAGGACCCTTCAGGTCGTCTCGCACGATGGAGTCTGAGGCTTCAAGAATTCGACATTACCGTCGTGTACAAGTCCGGACGAAAACACTCTGACGCCGACTGCCTCTCTCGTGCCCCCGTCGACGCGCCGCCGCAAGACGACGACGATGACTGCTTCCTCGGAACTATAAGTGCCGACGACTTCGCCGAAAGGCAACGAGCCGACGCGGAACTGGGGGGCCTTATGGAGTACCTCCAGTGCAAGACCGCCGTTGTTCCGAAGGTATTCAAGCGAGGACTGTCGTCGTTTTTCTTACGGAACGGCGTTCTCCTGAAAAAGAACTTCTCGCCACTTCGAACGGACTATCTTCTTGTCGTGCCCTCATCATTGCGACCAGAAGTCCTCCAGGCCCTACACGACGACCCGACGGCTGGACACCTCGGTGTTTCCCGCACGCTCGCCAGAATACAGGAAAAGTACTACTGGCCACGCCTTGCTGCCGACGTCGCCCACTACGTCAAGACTTGCCGAGATTGCCAGCGACGGAAGACACCGCCGACTAGGCCAGCGGGACTTCTGCAGCCAATCGAACCACCTCACCGGCCGTTCCAGCAAATCGGGATGGACCTACTGGGGCCGTTCCCGACGTCGACTTCCGGCAACAAGTGGATCGTCGTAGCAACTGACTACCTCACCCGCTACGCCGAGACAAAGGCATTGCCCAAAGGCAGTGCCGCGGAGGTAGCCAAGTTCTTCGTGGAGAACATCGTCTTGCGTCATGGCGCCCCAGAGGTCCTCATCACAGACAGAGGTACCGCCTTTACAGCGGACCTAACTCAGGCGATCTTAAAATACAGCGAGACGAGCCACCGCCGCACCACCGCCTACCACCCGCAGACCAACGGCCTCACCGAGCGTCTAAATAAGACCATCGCCGACATGCTCGCCATGTACGTCGACGTTGAGCACAAGACGTGGGACGCCGTCCTTCCGTACGTGACCTTCGCTTACAACACGGCCGTCCAAGAAACGACGCAGATGACGCCGTACAAGTTGGTCTACGGAAGGAGCCCGGCGACGACGCTCGACGCCATGCTACCCAACGTCACCGACGAAGAAAATGTCGACGCCGCCGCTTACTTACAACGTGCCGAAGAAGCTCGACAGCTGGCCCGCCTGCGCATCAAGACCCAGCAGCACACCGACAGCCGTCGCTACAATCTTCGACGACGCTTCGTCGAGTACCAGCCCGGCGACCGTGTCTGGGTCTGGACGCCAATACGACGACGCGGACTAAGCGAGAAGCTTCTTCGACGATACTTCGGACCGTACAGGGTACTTCGACGTCTCGGCGCACTCGACTACGAGGTTGTCCCCGACGGCATCACGAACTCTCAGAGGCGCCGAGCTCGACCCGAGGTCGTGCATGTGGTGCGCCTTAAACCGTACTATACTCGTTAACGCACCTGAGGACTCTAATGTTTGCTTTCTTTATTAGTTTTCTTTAGTATTGCATGTATTCATGTTCTGTTTTTAAGCATCGGGACGATGCTTTTTCAGAGGGGGGCATTGCCGCAAGTCTTATATTTCATGAGTTGAAGCGAAGCTTCACCCACAAAGACTGTGGGCAACGCGCTGCGCAGGCCTCGCCGTGATGTGTAGGAAGCTTCGCGATTGTTTTGGAACAATCCGTTAAGATTGCGCGCCGCACGAGAATGTCCCAGCTTTGTCGAGAGATAACGCCGCCAACAGCGATATCGCTGGAAAGTTCGATAGCACCTGTATAAAAGCCGACGCACTTCGCCGCTTGTCAGTTGATCGACGGACGACGCCCTGTTCGCCGCTATCATTGTACAGCGTGTATTGCTGTAGTTCTAGTTCTCATTTTCCCGGCCACAAGTTCGGCCAAATAAACAGTTTCATTCTGCAAACGCCGACTGCTTTCTTCGTCGACGTCACGACCACGTGACAATATATACAAAATTGCTCCTTGTGTATGACCTGCATCATACAATGTACATCAGATGTCAGACAAAGAAGATTATACAGACGCTGTTATTGCTATATGTTTTCCATCATATAACCTACTCGGTACAATATGGATGCACACACTGAAAGAAAAATGAAATCGTACAAGAACAACCCATTTCACAACGTCAAAACTTTAACCTATATTTACAAAAAACGATCGCAGTTCTTTTAATGAGAAGCTGTTTACGTGACTATATTTATTGAGAATGGTTGGTAGATTGTATTGCAATGTTTGTAATTTGTAATTATTTCGAAACCTCGGAACAAACCAAACGTCACTGTTTCTTGTTCTTAACAAAATGTTTTTTGCAGTTAGACATGCGGTATTTTTAATGAATTGTTTAAACGAAATGGAAGAGAAATAGCAGGATCGCAGAATGCGAAAGGTATACATATATTCAACTTTAATAATACCGTAGTCCCGACACACGAGTTGCGTTGATGACAAATAATCTAAATTAGCTACATGTCTAATAACCTTTTTCTGTAGGATCTGAAGTTTCATTATGTTAGTTTTTGTCGTGGTTGCCCACACCAAACTGCAGTAATTTATGTGCGAAAGAAAAAGAGCATGGTATATTTGCAATTTCACTTTTGCGGGTAAGATAAGTCTGCAACGAGCCAGCACACCGACTACACTAGAGGCTTTTTTGCAGATATCAACGACGTGTTGGTTCCAGCTGAGGTTTGATGAAAACGTAACACCAAGAATTTTACGTTCATCCACAAAAAGAATGTCTTCACCTGCGTAAGCTAACGCTTGTGTTGATAAAAATATTTTGTTTTTTGCTCGGAATACGATGGCTTTTGTTTTCAGTGGATTAATTTTCAATAAATGTTTGGTAGACCACAAGAAAACCTTGTTCAATAACTCATTGCACCGAATAATTAACTCGTTTGCGTCAGGGCCTGAAAAAAGTAGGTTCGTGTCATCAGCATATATGACAAAGCTCACACTGGGATCAATATCCACGATGTCATTGATGTAAGCATTAAATAATAGCGGTCCCAGTACGCTTCCCTGGGGCACACCATTTAAGACAGGTAAATATGATGAGGTATGAGTGCTTAATTGAACGCATTGCTGTCTGTTTTGCAAGTATGACTTTATCAATTGAAGTGACGTGCCGCGGATTCCGTATGATTCTAGCTTAAGCAGTAAAATGTTATGATCAATGCAACCGAAAGCCTTGCTGAAATCAAGAAAAACTGCTAACGTGAAAAGATTTCGTTCAAAATTTTGCAGTATCATTTCCTTAAGTGTTAATAGGGCTGTCTCGGTTGACCTTCCTTTTCTAAAACCAAACTGAAAGTCAGTGATTATATTTCTGGAGCAGAAGAAGGCAGATATACGCGTATAGATTAATTTTTCTAATCCCTTAGAAAACACAGGAATAATAGATATAGGTCTATAATTAGACACAAGGTTACTGTCACCTCCCTTGAGCAACACAGTCACTCTGCTTCTTTTCATATCATCTGGAAAAACACCCGACTCAAATATCAAATTAAAAATGTGGCTGAGCGCAGGAGTAATGCAACCTAAGACATATTTTATTGGTTTTATTTGAATGTTGTCAATGTCTAGTGCCTTACTGTTCTTCAGATTCATGAATGTCGTGTAAATTTCCTGTTCATCCGTTGGTGCTAGAAAAATACTGTCGGGGCATTTATTTCCTGTTGTAGCCCTAAAAACGTCTGCTTGCAAAGGCCTATTTGCTGATATACCCACATTGACAAAATGATTATTGAAGTGATCCGCAAGTTCTTTACCAGCGAGCTCAACATTGTCAACGGTAATCTTAGCTGGTGCGGAGTTCCGCTTACCGCGACCAAGCACATCATTAATTAAGCGCCATACAACGTCAGGTGATTGCTGTGCGCTTTCAGCAAACATTTTCTCGTAGTAAGTTGTCTTAGCTCGCTTAAGCTCCCGATTCAGCTTGTTACGTGTTTTTTTAAACTCTGCCAAATCTGTCAGCACTCTTGATTTCAAAAATATGTTGTAAAGTTTATTCTTAAGTCGTATCATACTAGCAAGAGAGGGGGTCACCCATGGTTTACGTATTTTTTTCGATAGTCTAACTTGCTTGAATGGAAAATGTTTTGCGTATATATGTACAAAGACAGCAAGAAATTTCCGATAGGCTTCATTTGCACAAGTTAAGTTGAAAAGAAAAGACCAATCATGTTCACTAATGTCTTTCTTAAAAGATTCCAAACTGTGGTTTGTTACAGTTTGCATTGTGTACGGTTCTCGATAAATCTCCTTAATATTCGGCTTGTGGGAATAACACATAAATACCGGGCAATGATCGCTTATATCTGATGAAACTGTTCCACACTGAAATACACTGGCTTCAATATTTGTTATTAATAAGTCAAGACACGAGACAGATAATGGTGTAACACGTGTTGCTGTGGAAATGACATTCCTAAATCCGGCACATTGAAGCATGTTCAAAAAGTCCGTGGTAATGGGATTATCATTCAGGATATTGATATTGAAATCTCCACCACATACTAGTGTATAATTATTGGACGATACGTAATACAGAAATTTATCAAAAAAGTTTTGAAAGCTCAATATATTGCCCCCTGGAGGACGATACACAACAGCTATCATGTCTGAATTGTACCTGAGTGCCAAAACTTCGTAGTCCTCACACGTGACACAGAAATCTGAGACTATATTATACTTCCAGCGATCGTCTACGTCAATAGCAACGCCTCCACCACGCCTGTTACGACGGTCAAGGAAAAATGCCTCATATCCACTAAACTTCTGCCGGCAGCTTGCGCCGTCATACCACGTTTCAGTCATCATGATGACTTGAAACTTGAACTGGAAATCATTGAGAAGGTAGTGTATGACGTCACGCTTAAACTCTGCAGATCGCGCATTGAAATGCAACACAGTCGAATGGAATCTGTTTTCAGCTCTAAGCAAATGAGGCAATACGAACTCGTGGTATTCCATCTTTCTTGGGCCAACCAGTGAGCCTTTACGAACTAGAAGTTCTCTTAGATAAAGAACTTTCATCATGAATCTGAATTACAGCTGAAAGCTCGCTCTGCCTCGCGAAAATCTTGCCATTCGCTGTCCACACAGATTTCCAGTTGCATTCATGTTTCTTTCTTATTGCCATTCCAAGTAGCCTTTTCAATGTAGGGCAAAGGTGCTCGTTGATGTAGATCGGTGCCGATATATCTAGTCCTACGTCTTTGTTTGTTAGTCGAGCCTTCTTTGCTTTCCTCAGAGTTGCATCACGCTTCGCTCTTGATTTGAATTGTACAACAATGTTGGATCGCTCAGGGTTTCACGTAGGCACTCTGTGACAAGATTCTATGTCTGTTTCTCTAATTGGCTCATTAATGGCACTTCCGATCATTGATAGGATATGCGGCACACTTTCATTCTCTTGTCTAGCAACGCCCTGAATTTCTAGATTGACATTGCGGGAGTACTGCTCGGCAAGCAGAAGTCGCCTTTCCATGTCAGCACCTCTAGACTCCAAAGCTGTGCATTTAGCTCGAAGAAGCTCATTTTGTTTTTCCTGTTCAACATTTACCGAGACCGCAGTACTAAGCTTTTGCTTCAGTTCCTCAACTGCTTGGTGAGCAAATTCAATGCTGTTAGCCATATTCCGCTGCTCAGTTCTTAATTCTCGGATTTCCGTACGAAGATCACGTTCTATCATGTCTTTATACTTTGCAAGCTCTTGTTTGAATTCCGCCCGTAGTTCTTCCTTGAGCTTTATCAGTTCTTTTGCCATGGTTCAAAACAACAGTGCACGCTTACACGTCCGTCACAAAAAAAAAAAGAAAGTCACAAACTTCACACGCTTGGCAGCGACGACGAGAAAAGAAAAAAAAAAAGAAACTACAATGTTCAACTACTAACCTGCAGCAAAAAAGCAGCAAGGATTAGGCGATATCGAAGCGTGTTCGTTGCCACTGCCAAGTGAAAGCCGTCCGCAGCCGACGTGGCCTTTTATGGATGTCTCCGCTGTCCCGTGATGCTGCAGTGCCGCCGGAAACAGCTGACGGTAGCACCTCCTGGTCGCAGTTTGCTTGTGGCCAGTTGATCACGTATGCACGTGCGATGATCTGCGCCGATTTCAGTGCGAAGTGCAGCTGTGCAGAAGCAGCGATCTGCAGCAAAAAAGCAGCAAGGATTAGGCGATATCGAAGCGTGTTCGTCGCCACTGCCAAGTGGCGACGAACACGCTTACATCAGTGACATCGTGGATATTGATCCCAGTGTGAGCTTTGTCATATATGCTGATGACACGAACCTACTTTTTTCAGGCCCTGACGCAAACGAGTTAATTATTCGGTGCAATGAGTTATTGAACAAGGTTTTCTTGTGGTCTACCAAACATTTATTGAAAATTAATCCACTGAAAACAAAAGCCATCGTATTCCGAGCAAAAAACAAAATATTTTTATCAACACAAGCGTTAGCTTACGCAGGTGAAGGACATTCTTTTTGTGGATGAACATAAAATTCTTGGTGTTACGTTTTCATCAAACCTCAGCTGGAACCAACACGTCGTTGATACCTGCAAAAAAGCCTCTAGAGTAGTCGGTGTGCTGGCTCGTTGCAGACTTATCTTACCCGCAAAAGTGAAATTGCAAATATACCATGCTCTTTTTCTTTCGCACATAAATTACTGCAGTTTGGTGTGGGCAACCACGACAAAAACTAACATAATGAAACTTCAGATCCTACAGAAAAAGGTTATTAGACATGTAGCTAATTTAGATTATTTGTCATCAACGCAACTCGTGTGTCGGGACTACGGTATTATTAAAGTTGAATATATGTATACCTTTCGCATTCTGCGATCCTGCTATTTCTCTTCCATTTCGTTTAAACAATTCATTAAAAATACCGCATGTCTAACTGCAAAAAACATTTTGTTAAGAACAAGAAACAGTGACGTTTGGTTTGTTCCGAGGTTTCGAAATAATTACAAATTACAAACATTGCAATACAGTCTACCAACCATTCTCAATAAATACAGTCACGTAAACAGCTTCTCATTAAAAGAACTGCGATCCTTTTTTGTAAATATAGGTTAAAGTTTTGACGTTGTGAAATGGGTTGTTCTTGTACGATTTCATTTTTCTTTCAGTGTGTGCATCCATATTGTACCGAGTAGGTTATATGATGGAAAACATATAGCAATAACAGCGTCTGTATAATCTTCTTTGTCTGACATCTGATGTACATCGTATGATGCAGGTCATACACAAGGAGCAATTTTGTATATATTTCTTCCCTGATATTTCGTGATTATTTTTAAAATTTTTTTTTGCCTATCGTGGTGGTATGGTTGTTGGGTTTTTCCTTTGCAGTTGTTTTCTTTTTTTGTTTTTTTGTTTTTGCTCGCGTCTATGTAACTATTTTCTGTGCTATGTTTGTTATCGGGATGTTCTTGTAGTAATGTATATAATATATATGTTTTTCTTCACCGTATTTGGTATTGTAATGCTAGCTTATGGTGAATTTATCATTGTTACATATCTTTGTCACTGTCCAAACTGCCTTGTATAGGGTTCACTGGCCTCGTCAAGCTGTCCATAAACAGCTTTTAGCCAGTGAACCTCTCCAGAACCTGTTTCTTTCTGGGAAATAAAATGATTTGATTTGATTTGATTTGATTTGAACATATCATATCCAGCAGCTTGTCTCGCACTGCTCGAGTATTTCAATACGCGGACGGCGAAGACGATCGCCTCTGTTAGGGTGCCTCGATGCGCGGGCATCAAGGCACCCTAGCCTCTGTGGCGTAGCGGCGGCGCGTTGCGGCATTTTCGAGCAGCGTATGAAACTCGCCCATAGCGTGACGGTGCAGTTTCGTGACCATAAAGAGAATTGAATGACTCTGCCAACACTTAGCGGAGAGGAAAACGCGGCCTGGGTAGCATGTCATGAGAATAATGAAGTCGGTGCTTTCCGGCGTCTTTAGTTATGTTATTTCAAAACTAAAAAGCGCTGTTGAAACTAAGAACGATATTGTGCTTGCAAAGGTATTGTTGCTTTACCTCTGCTGGTAATCGAGCTTTAAAGAAAAATGTCTGTGGGCAGCGAATATAACACGGCAAGATGTCTTGTAAAAGCGCAAAATATGGAATTCATAAATTGAGGCCAACTGAAATTAGGGACGGCAAGCCTCTGTCTACACATTTTGAAACCGGCGATCGTCATCACCGCCTCCCAAGCTTGTATTATTTTCTGGAAGTTAGCTTTTTTCACACTACAAAAAGAGCAGCGCTAAAGGACGTTCTTGCTTTAGAACTTTTAAGAAACGCGTGGGAGCCACCAACAATATAATCGGACAAAATATATTCAACAGGCAGGGGATGAGAAGAAGGGCAGTACGCTCTTTCGAGAGTTCGTCGTTATCAGGCACAGCCAAACTACTTGTATATGCCCCCTTTCATTGCAACAGAACTGCTGAGTCACGGTCGAGCAGACCAAGCCGTTCGTTGCACGCGCTGCGGTTATCACTCGTCGATTTAGGTTCGCGCTCGCTGGTTGTAGCGGATATCGTCGTCGTGCTTTTTTTATGTATTATGGTTTTCTCGATTCGCGCGATTACGGCAAGTGTCATCGCGCGAATTTTGAACGTTGAAAGTCCGTACGCCACGTGGTGTGAAAGAAGGTGAACTAAAAGCGATGTGGCGAATTCCTGGGTATGCTCTGCTTTGTTATTATATGTTAACTGTCTGCGTCATTCCTACTATTTACATATCTGCATTCCATGTGAGTTCACTGTTGTGTCAAGGTGATACAGTGACAAATTGTGCTTACGACTTAGTAAAATAGCGAAATTGATTTCGCATTACAATAATGGAAGCATAATTCCAAACACTACGTTTTTCTCATGACGGTTCCCCCGATATGTTTTATGCTATTTTCCACA
Organism: Rhipicephalus sanguineus; assembly: GCF_013339695.2. Taxonomy (NCBI): domain Eukaryota; kingdom Metazoa; phylum Arthropoda; class Arachnida; order Ixodida; family Ixodidae; genus Rhipicephalus; species Rhipicephalus sanguineus. The sequence continues at coordinate 100,605,523 of NC_051176.1, read as the reverse complement.
GGCACTGAGTTTTCTATTGTCTGACCTTTAAGGGGCCCTGCAACACTTTTTCAGCATGGTCAGAAAACACTGCTGATCGGTAGTCGAGGCTCCCGAGAACAGGCGAGCCAAACATAATAGCGCGGAACTCGGCCTGGGAATTACAATAATTACTCTAAGTCAGGTAAAAATCGCTTCTTCTCTTGACAAATGATGCTATTGCCTCAAGATCACTGCGTCACTGACCCAAGTTCCACGCCATTGGCTGACATGAGCATGGCGGGCTCGGTAGTTACTGCGGCCACCGCGGTATGGCTTCACTTGCCCGCGCTAGCGCGCGCGATCGCACTGTAAGCAAGCCGCGCGTTCGAAGAAAACAAAGACAAAAAAGTGCTTAAGGCCACGACGCGTACGTGACGTGCCTTCTTCCCCGTACCATCCCTCCCTGCTCAGCTTCCAGCGTTTCGGTCGGGACTAGGGGAGAAAGCAATTACCGCGTGCGACGATCTTTGTAATTTTTGCGGCGGGCAATTCGTGAGGCAATACGCACATTTAGTGAAGCCATTCCATGGCTACTTTGAAAAGTGTTGCAGGGGCGCTTTAAGAGTAACTGACTGGATTCCAAGAGAAGGCAAACGCGCGAGGGGGAGACAGAAAGTTAGGTGGGCAGATGAGATTAAGAGGGCAGATGAGATTAAGACCCACGGTCCGAAGGCGAACTTCGTAACTACTCGGCTATTCGGGCACGGTAGGAAAAGAAGCACTTATGGAAACCATATGACTGCGTTGCAATGAGGCGAGCGAACGATAAAAAGATAGAGAGAAAGGGAAATAAAGATGGAAAGAATTTTAGGGCGTGGCATATACGCCACGCTCAAAAAAGCCCTTACTCAACTTTACCTCAGGGCATTCAAATGTCTTCTCTGAGATCAGCCATTAAAAAATCATGCTCCGATAAAACTGCAGAAACTTTCTCAAATCAACTAGAAAGATTGAGCAGAGCTGGCTTCCCGCAGCCCGTCCTACGAGAGGTTGCGCAGAAGCTACTAAAAGCAATAAAACCCGAAGACCAAGCAATAGATAGAGTAAAGGAACCTGTTAAAAAGCCATCGATCATCCCCTACATACTCAAGCTGCCCCATTGCTTAAAAAACGTTGCGAATAGGTATGACGTCGGGGTAGTATTTTCGGCCCCGAATAAGTTAAATAAGTTATGTAGCCGAATAGATAGAAAAACCATCGCAAAACGCAAAAGGTCAAAAATAACGAGAATGCGGCGTGAATCACAGGCAGTCGTATGTAAAGTGTGAAATAGGTGTTGTCTATTTCGTACCATTGTCCTGTGGTCCGATTTACATAGGCCAAACGGGAAGATGTGTCAGTACTAGGTTGCAGAAACACAGATCGTTGGATACAAAAGATATTTCACACATGCCCCAATATTGCTGCTCGTGTGGTTGCACCCTCATTTTTTGTGATGCTGCTATTTTATATAAACACCAAGATCGGACCACCAGAGAGCTGATAGAGGCTTTTCAAATTAGGAGATGTGGGGGAAAATGCGTAAGCGCACCTTCCATCACCTTAACAGACAACGAATTTTCATATCTCATCAGCACTCTGAGCGTCTGATCTGAGGCACGTGTTTTCTAGCCCCATGTATAACTGTTTCTTCTTTCCTTTTTTGCTGTTTCCCTAGCCAGGTCATGTGACAGAAGTGCATGTGACAGATATGCCTTTCTTTCCAATGAACTGTAGTTGCGAGTAGGTGCCAGTGTTGTTTACGTTTTTTCCTTCTAGTGTCCGTGTCTGTGTGCGCGCCTTATCCAGTTAAAACATGAATGGAAAGAATGAAAGACCAAGAAAGAGGGACAGAGAGAGAAAGAAAGAGACAAAGAAAGAGAGAGGAAAAATGAAGCGGGATAGAAAGAAAGAGAAAGAGAAAAAAATGACACCATCTCCCGCTAAAGGGAACCATGTGTGGATGCGAAGCAGCGGGGAGCCAGTGTCAGCGCCAGTATCAGCGCTGATGTTGACACTGGCGCGGACGCTTGCGCTTTTGCTGCCGCTAATTCTGAGGCGCGCGCGCTCCGTCATTTTACATCGCGGAACTACCGTGCCGCCTCCAGCGCAGTATGCAGCTGTCGCACCACCTGTCGTGCGCGCCGCTCCGTAGAGTAGAGAATTCCTAGAGGAGATAGAGGGAGGAGCGTAGGAGAGGCATGAAAGGGCGAGCGGGCGCACGCGCCGCTCCTTGGAGTAGAGGATTCCTAGAGGATAGAGAGGGGGATGCGCAGTGGTGTGCATGCGCAGTGGGGGGTGGACGCCGCGGGACGCGGGAGGGAGGGACGGACAGAGCCCCCGCCATAAGCTTTTTCGCATCTAAAAACAAAGCATAGCATAGCCATGTGTAGTGAGTACAGCAAGTGGGTAGAAATTAGAAGTGAGGATAAGGAGGAGGGAAATGATGAGGGAGGGGGTAAAGCGTAGCATAGCCATCATGTGTTCTACAGTATAGCAAAGGGATGGCAAAGGGAAGTGAGGGCGAGGAGGAGGGATGTGAGAGTGAGGAACAGGGAAAGGAAGAGGTGAAGGCCGCCATCTCCGTTGTTTCCACAGTCCTCGCAGCACTAGTGCATAGTTGCCCCAATTTTTTTTTACTGTTACAAATCACCCGTTAATCAGAGCTATAAGATGGCAATAGTGTGAATAGCAGTGGTATCTTGCGACGCTTTGTGCCACTACAACACGTCTGAGACGTTTCTAGGCGGCACAAGTTCTCGCGGAGAAGAAATGGTAAAAGATTGCACTTTAGTGAATATGATGCTGACGAACGCTTTACGCCAGCCGCTAAGTAGTATATGAAAAATGACTGCAGTTTTATACCCTCAATGTATACACGATGCGGCACAAAAAATAGCGCTACCAGCGTTCTTGCTGCTCTACACCTGTCCGGTGATCCGGTATTGCGAAAACGGCAATACGCTTACGGACTGCACAGCTGCATTCGCGCCATCGCGCCGAGGCTTCTTAATGACGTTCTTGTAAGTAGATGGCAACCCGCTATCTGGTCGACAAGTAGAGCAACGACACCCGTCAGTTACAGAAGTGTCAAGCAAAAACCACTGGCAGCGCAGGGTATAAAGAGCTCTCATGTTAAGCAGCCGAGCAAATCCCAATAAGTTGTTTCGGAATGAAACTCTTGAGATATATTTCATTAAAATGAAACAAATTTGGTTGCAGTTAAGAAATTTTCGAGCAAACATTTTTGTACATAGGCGTTTGCTACTTCATTATATAGATATATAACAGCAAATTTGCAAATGGATCGAAGTGTCTTAATAATAATAATATCTGGGGTTTTACGTCCCAAAACCACCATATGATTATGAGAGACGCCGTAGTGGAGGGCACCGGAAATTTCGACCATCTGGTGTTCTTTAACGTGCACCTAAATCTAAGTACACGGGCCTCTACCATTTCGCCTCCATCGAAATGGGACCGCCGCGGCCGGGATCGAACCCGCGACCTTCGGGTCAGCAGCCGAGCACCGTAACCACTATACCACCGCGGCGGACGGATCGAAGTGTCTTAACCCTTTGTTGGACAGCGGGACATATATGTTCTTGTTCTTGTTCTTGTTTGCCTTCAACTATGGCTCACACCCACTGCGGGGGATTGGCCAAGAAGTGAGTGGTTTTATAACATGTTAGAATACTTTAGAAAGGAGGTTACAGAATAGAAACTTTACAAGTTTGATAGAAAATTTTGGCGCTCGATCAAATAATGAAATAAAAAAAAAAATCAATGGCCGAATCTTTAAAAATATATCCATGTCTCGACACACAAGGATAATAATACAGATTATCTAGTTAACCGATTGGTTTCATTGAGGTAATCCCGCACAGCCACGCAAACCTTCGCATTGGAGAACCCAGAAATAGAGGCTACAAAAGACAAAATCACAGGCACAGATAAATTCAATCCTACAGCACGTAGAGGTGTTTCCAAAAGCATTTTTCGTGCTGTAGTATATCGCCTGCAGGTCAAAAAGAAATGATCAATAGTTTCCAGCTCACCACAGAATGCGCCCAGAGGAGAAGGTGCCTCAGCAGACCTGTGTTGGTAGAAATTTAGCCTCAGTACACGACAGCGCAGCCTCATAATTGACACTTCCAGTTTACGGGTTTGACAAAATTACCTCCCCCAGGGATATAATAAGTGCCGATATTCTGTGGAACTTGTCAGTGCTGTGTCTGCAAAGGCTTCCATAATGCTACGCCTGCGAAATCGCACAGCCGTCACATAAGCGGATGTTGGAAAATAAGGTAAAATCGGTCCACTGATCGACGACTTCGCTAAAGAATCGGCAATTTCATTTAGGAACAACCCTTTGTGTCCAGGAACCCAAACTAAGCGAACGTTTCTCAAATGCGCGGGTACCAGTGCACGAAGCGCCTTTATTACGTAGGATTCAGCCCCAGCAGAAAGTGCAGCACAGAGAGATAGAGAATCTGTAATTATAACGGCAGATTTAATTGCCGAGTTTAACTTGCGCAATGCGAGCACAACTGCCAGAAATTCAGCCACAAAAACGGGTATGAAATCGGGTAAGGGAATACGACCAATCCAAATTCGGGCTAAATATACCGACACCTGACTTTTCGTCACACTGTGATGCATCTGTAGCAATAATAACGCTAGTTCTAATGCTCTGCAGGTGTTCTTGTAGTAAACCGTCTAAAGTATGATGGGGGAGTAATTTTGCATTATTAGGAAAAATATCATCAAATTGAATATCAATAGGGTCCGAATTATCACGAGTTGGGGTTATATCGCAGATACGTACATTCAAAGGGTCCAGTAAACGTTGTACAAATATAATTTGTGGTGTGTGAAACCGCGGCCATCTAGCCCCAAAAAATAATTCCGGATTGGAAATAAAAGCTGTTTCTGATTGTCGTAGTGGTGACTCGTAAATTCTTAAGAATGTCTGAACAGTCAGAAGGCGAAAGCGGCATGGAAGGGAAGGAACCCTCGATTCTAAATACAAAACATGGTTAGAAACCGTTTTAGGGAGGCCGAGGCATAAGCGCAGCGCCTCTCTTTCCAAAAGAATTAGCGGCCGCATCTTGTAAGCTGGAGCACCAGAGAATAGTACGCAACCAAATTCCAAAATAGGGCGAACGTACATGCGATAAATCATTATTAGTGTGTCTCTTCTCATACCTGTGCGGTAGTTGCTAAGCCTACGCAACATGCCAACAGCACGCGCACCTTTTCCAGCAGTATATTCGATGTGGGGTCGCCAGTTAAGGAATGGATCATAAATTACCCCAAGGTACTTAATAGACTCCACCTGTGGTATGTCCTCATAATGATAACTCAGTGAGATGTGCACAGGGAATTGCAGTGGAAAAACAAGAAGGGCACATTTACTCGGATTAAGCAGAAAGTGATTGTGATCGAGCCAGTTCTCCAGGGTATTAAGGTAATTCTGCATCCGTTCATATAATGTCTGGATATTATCTGCCATTGCAAAGAAAGCGATATCGTCAGCATACACATACGTTGTTATTTCCTCGTGTCGTGGAATGGTGCTCATTAGTATATTAAATAGCACCGGGGAAAGCACTGAGCCTTGCGGTACTCCTCTCGTTTGTGTGTGAGTATTCGATGAAAAGCCGCGTTTGAAACAATAAAATTTTCTGTCCATAAGGAATTTCCTAATCCACGCTACTATGTATGCCGGAAAATTGAGATATTCCAATCGATCTAATAAAATACCATGTTCTACAGTATCATATGCTTTAGCGATGTCTAAAGTAACTAAAGCCGCATATTGATTACGTAGTCTTGCTAAGTGTATACGACTTTCTAAATCAACATGAGCATTCCAAATTGAACAACCAGCCCTGAATCCAATTTGGCAGGGGCTTAGAATGGATCTCTCGTCAATAAAACCATTGATTCGAGTATGGATAATTCTCTCAATCAATTTCACTAGATTTGATGTCAAGGCGATTGGCCTTATGTTATCCAAAATATACCCTCCATCTTGTTTCTTAAGCAACAATATAATTTTAGCAAGTTTCCATTCTAACGGTATCCATGCATTCTTTAAGGAATAATTCACAAGTTCTAAAAGAACGTTAGGCGATTCCTGAAGTAACACTTTTAACATTGAATTCGTAATTCCATCTGGTCCAGGAGCTGTGTTCGGTAAACATAGTACATTCTGACTCAATTCATATAAAGAAATTTCCGGAAATTCAAGCGAAGATACCGACATGTCGCGGATAGCCGACAGGTTAGTAGTAAATCGACGTTCTAAACCTTTGGCTATCTCTTCCAGTGAGGTGTTCATTTCTTGCGGAGTCAAGATACATGATTCTAATGTTAAAGGCGTTGGTAGTACTTTTCTTGTCCGAAGATATGCGAACAAAGCACGCTTATTTTTTTATTTGGAAAGGTAATCGTAATGTCTACTGTCATATTCTTCTTTCGCGCGGTTAACAGTGCGCTTAAATACGCCAGCAAGAAACTGATAGTCTTTCCAATTTGTTGGGCATTGATTATGGAGCAGCTTTTTCCAGGCAGCTTTTCGCCTTCTGTAATCACGCGTACATTCATCATTCCACCAACGAGAAGAGGATCGTTTACTCGATGGGATAACGAACTCTGATTTCTTCCGAGATCCGTCTAGTATTGAGCCAATCTTAGACACAATTTCCTGACTACTGGCATTATGAAGTTTTGAAAGGGCCGAACGCAGACAGCTTTGAAATTTCTTATGATTGACATATATGCGTTCTGGCTGATCTAAAGTTATTATTGGACAAGTAATATCAAAAACTACAGGAAGGTGATCACTGTTAGTGGCAGAATCAACCACGGACCATGACAAAACATTAATTGCATTTGTGCAAAACGTTAAATCTAACACTGAGCGAGCCTGACCTCGAACAAATGTTACCTGCCCTTTATTCATACACGAGAGATTTTTGTCAATAGTCCACTCCGACAGTCGCCTCCCACATAAATCTGTTCTTAGCCCCCAAGACAAATGATGTGAATTAAAGTCTCCTGTGAGTACAATTTCCTTTCTACAGGCTGTCAAAACGCTGTCAAGGTGGCGCGTACTTTGCACACCGGTGGGGAAATAGCAGTTTATGATCGAAAAAGGGTGGTAACCTGGAAGACACAAATCTAATGCTATAATTTCACATTCAGAGTCCAACATTCTGAAAGAAATTTTCACCCTATGACATATTTTACTTGATACAAGAATCATTAAACCACCACCACGTGTTTGGCGATCTAATCGAAAAGAACGAAACCCTTTAAGATAGAAATTTTTATCCGGTGTAAGCCAAGTTTCTTGGAGAATTACAATATCAGGATTAATTTGGGTACAAAGATAATTTAAGACGGTTGAGGCTGAGAATATAGATCGGCAGTTCCACTGAAGTACCCTCAACTGACCAATGGTGTTGGGTGCACCGCAGAAGCACTTGCCCCTTCCTTGCTGTTATCTTTGCTCGTATGCGACGATTCACTCTTTTTAGTTTTTGACTTGAGAGCAGCAGAAATAGGAGATCTGGTACGTTTATGAGCTCGAACTTCAATTTCCATATCTGTGGCATCACTTGTGCTTGGCTGAGGCGTGTAACGGTCTGATTGCACTTGTGATACAGACTGCTTAGCCTTATCTACAGGTGTAGAAAGTTTGTCCAGCACTAGGCTATGTAGTTCAGTGGTGTCAATGGTGATAGTTGATTGAGGTGCTGGAGTAACCTGGATTCCTTGCGTAATCTGATTTGAAATGATTTGGAACAAACATTCAGATAGGTTGGATATTAGCTTATCCATAGCCTTAGTCATTGCCTTCTCCACAGCAGACTCAATTGCCTGTGATAGGTTGGAATCTAGGCTTGAAATGTGGCGTGCTGCAACACCAGAATATCCGAAGGCCCTGTCTTTAACCATGTCAATAGCTTCCCTTCGCGAACAGCGGCGGCGGTCAATGATTTCTAGCACGCGTACTTCCTGAACACGAGCAGAGCAGTCGGAGTAGTCGGCAGAGTGACTCCCGCCACAGAGACAACACTTTTCTGATGTTGCGGAGCATTCGCTTGAAGAATGGCTCTCTCCGCAGGCGCGGCAACGAATGTTTGATTTGCATCCTCCTGCACTGTGGCCGAACCTCCAGCAGTTTTTGCATTGAATTGGACGAGAAGCGAGGGGCTCTACGCGAAAGATGAGAGGCCATCGCTTTATTTCTGACGGACATGTTGTGCCCACAAATGTCGCAATGACAGATTCAGTAGGGATCCTCTCGTTGTTAACAACGCGACTACATCGGTACACGGAAATGACGCCTGCTCCAGAAAGCCTGTCTAGGGTCTCAGCTGGACTTAACTTGGAGTCGACGCCCCGTACAAGGCCCTTGGTACACGCAAGGTGAGGCGGAATGAAAGCACTCACCGGGGTTGAAGCAAACGAGGTACACTTAAGCAGATCCTGCACACAGGTCTGGTCCGGTGACCTACACACTATGCCTCCTCGTCCGAATTGACGCACATCGGTGATGGTCTGGAAATGGTTTGACGTGGCTTTAAGTTCCTTCTGGACAGCCTGGGGATTAGTGAGCCTGATGAAGCCTCCGTTTGTAGGCACCAGTGCAACAGGAATGCTGCTGACACCACTGCGGAAAAATGAATCTAGCGGTAATTCATTAGACGGTAGTGACGCTGACCAGGCGGATCGCGCCTGACCAGGTGAACTTGTCGACATCGACACCGAAGAATGAGGTAAATTCAAAAGCAGATAATCGATTAGAGACCAAAAGAAATAAAACCACTCAATACTCAGCCAACACCACCACAGCAGCTACTTGCGCGTACGCTGTTCCACGCTCGCTTCCTTGTTTTCGTCGCTGTAGTTCCTTAAGATAGCTCGCGCTGCCGCGTGCAAGTTAGAAACCCTATCTATTGAGCATACTACAACATTATTTATGCATTTTCGTGACATTTCCGCAAGGTGGATGCACTCAACAATTAAAGAAGCAGTTTTTCTTTTTTCGTGTCCGCATTTCAGTTTTTGTGTGGTTTTGTGGCCCACTTCAGACCAAGACAAAGATGTCGGGTGAATAACACTTGTCTGTATTGCACTACAGTAACCCCTTAGAAAAAACCATCAGCTGTTTTTTGTGAGGTTTAAGCATGAATCGATAAACTGTACGGGTTTTAGAAAAATCAGTTTGATTCACGCGCTCCATGTTAGGCTTAGCGTGCATAGCGATAGCGTGGGGGCTGTTCGGTCCGTACTGATGCATTGTTTTACAGCGGGGCAGCTCAGCTTTTAGCTATGCCGTGTGGCGACACCCGAAAACTATCAGCATTACGAACCGGCACGCTCTCTCTTCGTCCTCTTCTTCATCTTCTGCTTCGCTCCCAGAAAATATGCGCCGATTTGTTCCACATGGACGAGAAAACGAGTACAGAGACAGAGAGAGAGAAATAGAGAGAAAGAAAGAGAGGAAAAGATACAAAGACTGTGAAAGAAGTAGACAGAGAGAGAAAGAGATAGAAGGAAATGGACATATATAAGGGATAGAAAAAATAGAGAGCAAGCATAGCCGTGTATAGTAAGCATAGAAAGGGGTGCGAAAGGAAAGTGCGGGCGAGAGGGAGTAGAGAGGGTAAAGCATAGTATAGCCTCAAGGGTAAATTATAGTATAAGTGAGGGCGAGGAGGAGGGCAAGGCCACCAGCTCCACTGCTTCCTCAGTCTTCGCACCACTAGCTGCCCCAATATTTTTTTTTGTGTGTGGAGATAAGAAGAGGCGTCTCACTGCTGAGAGAGTACTTGAGCTATCCTAGAACTTGTCAGAGAACTCTAACAACAGTGATGACGCTATTACTGGTGTTCCGAATGAGCATTTGTTCTCCGGAAGCACTCACAACCCGAACATGACTGGCACACGACGGTGATGCCGCTGGTGCACCACTAGCAAAAAAGAAGTCCGCACGAAGTACGTGCGCATTGTGTCTAACGTTCCGCAACGTGCAAATTGATGCGCACCATTTCACAAGAAAATGTAAACTGCCTCAAATGGACAGCGAGACATATGAGTCCCACTTGATGAAAGCGGCCTAAGTGGACAGTGGGGCATATGGGTCCCACATTTTTGTTCGCTATAAAACACTTCTCGACCTTCGGATTGGTTTTCTTGGAAACAAGAAGTGATCAGTACCTCACGAAAAACGTTTTTAGCACGATAGATAACATTTGTTCCCTCATTGTGTCCACCAAAGGGTAAGAAAGATACAATTGTAAGGATACAATAACTTCGGAAGTATCTTGTATCTGTATCTCAAATACCTCTTGCCCGAGCATCTTGTATCGTATCGCGATACAATCTCAAGGTATCTTTGCCCAGCCATGGCACACACCGTGCCAAAGAAGCCGTACCATTCGATTGTTCGACTTTGTACGCTAAGGCCACGCTGTAGCATAGCGCTCATATTCACGCTGTAGCATATATTAATTTATAGGGCTTTCACGTACCTCCTCAGTAATATCTTACCGCTTAAGGTGTCTAGGATTCTCCTTCGCTGATCGCTTTCAGCGAATGGAAAATGGAAAAATCAAACTGAGAGAACACAATCTTCGCACAATCATTCCATATGTGTGTATTGTCTGCAACTGTATACGGTACAGATGATTCATAGATCTTATTAAACATGCCATAGTCTCTCCATTGTACATTAGTAATACAGTCCTCTTCTACGCTACTATTTTTGTCAGCCCGTCCTCAACTCAGCTACTCCCACCGAAAACTTTGACCGTGGTTCAGTGGCAGCCACCCACTCTCGACTGTTATAGTGTAATCGGTAGTAAACGTGCGTTATTTATTTATTTATTTATTTATTTATTTATTTATTTATTTATTTATTTATTTATTTATTTAAGTAATGAACATAGTCTGTTGAAGTTTACTGTAAAGCGTGCTTTTCTGTAAAGAAGGATTGCTTTGCTACACAGCGGAACATTTGGGGACGTGTTCAGAGCTGTGGTGTTTTGTTGCCGAAGAAACTGGTTGTCCTAGGCATAAAAGCGCTCAGGGTGCTGAGGTGTGCTGGCAAATAAAGTGCAGGCAATACTCCGCTGACAAAGGCCGGTATAACGTAATCACATTCCATTCTTTTCTATTTCGAGTTTGCCGTTTGCCTCCCGCGAATCGGATTGGATTGGATTGGAAAAAACTTTATTAACAAAGTCCGGAGGGGTGTGCCTTAGCACACGGCGGGCCGCTCCCACGACGAGAGTCAGGCCGAGACCTACCGCCGCATCGTGGGCCCTCTGGACAGCCCAAAGTTGTGCGAATGCCTGAAATGTGTCGTATCATTTCCACTGAGCTTGTCTGTCACGTGATGTATCAGGGCCGCCCCATTTTAAAATAAGGTTTAGAGGATGCTTTGAACAATTGGGGTCGAAGGAAAAATAATTAATCAGAATGTGGCGTCTTTGAGGCCATATTCCACGCAATAGCGTTAAAGAGCTCGCTTCGCAGAAATTCCGATGTCGGCGTCGGCGTCGTTGGTGGAGAGAGAAAAATCGGCGTCGTCCGTGACGGAAAAATAGACTGATGCAAATAAAGAATAAAATCTTCGGTTTCAGTAGGAATCGAACCCACGCCTTCTGCGATGGAAGCAGGTGTTCTACCAAAAAGCCACGACAGTGCTTGAAACTGCCTCACACTTTCCACTGCGGCATCTCTCGTAGCCTGTATCGCTTTGGAACTTTAACTCCCAACCAACAAAAAAACCATTCAAGCAAGCGAGAGGGAGTTCATGTTTTTCCGCAAGGATTCTGCGGTGGCCGGGTTAGTAAATCAACCTAAAATGGCTCGGAGTTATTCCATTTAAAACGTTTAAATCAGCGGAAACCTTAAATAGGCGTTTTTTTACTTCCTTATGCTGTTCTACGTGCAACAGGACCAGGATCTGACCGAGGCCCGCCATGTATAGTACGCCGGAATAATTTTGACCCTCATGGGGTGGTTTAACGGTTAAGCTCAAGTGTCCGTCAAATTTTATTTCCGACGTGGCAACTGTGATGCCCTGGGACAATTGTGCAAGAACTAATCTTCTAGAATATAGGTGTAACCTTCGAGCAGCCATGTCCAGAAATTTTAGACATTGCACCTTTATTTTTGGGAGCTTCATGGTCTTACTCCAGCTTCGGTGAAAGGGTGGTATTAAAAAGAGAAAAAAAAAGAAACATCTCAACACATCAGCCTAGTTTCAAGAAATTTAAGTAACAAAGACAAGAGAGTACTGTCTTTGAACAACATATGCAATAACGGAACTTGGTCGTGGTTGCGATACTGAGTTGCAGCATTGTCTTTGTTATGATGCTAGCAGTAAAGCCGCTCTCCAGGAGTTCGACGTTCACCCGACAGAGGGCAAACTGAATCCGAATTATGGTGAAACTCTAAAGCGATTTATAAGGTTTCGCGTTGGAACTGTAACGACATAGCCTGTCTCTTTTTGGTTTTGTATGTACACGTACTTTTCCAAGAGCCGGGAAGGAGGGAGAGGAAGTGATTACGCATGTGCACGTCTTGTGTGCGTGTGCTTGTTTGTGTAGGTGATCCCCATCGCGTGCTCTTCATGGGAGTACACATGTTTTGTGTAAGTTTAGTGCTACATTAGTGCTACATGTAAGTTTAGCTCAAATACGTAGCAGAATGTACGCAGACGTGCGGTGTTTCCAATGGGCACTTTCTTTTGATCGTACACACATTTGTCGCTTTTTGTACAGACCTTTGTCGTCGCAATAAAAACCACTTGCTGCAATGCTATGGTGTTGCAAAAACAGTGACCTTTATTTCTGCACCTTCATACAAGTCGAAAACATGTGTGGCGAACACTTCAGGCTTGGCGGCGTTGGCTTCACTCGAACTAGGAATCCACATTGTCGTTCGTGTAATCTAGGAATTTCCATTACCTTTCTTTCTGCGAACCCCTCCTCTCCACATTGAGTGGAATTGCTCTTGAAATTTGCATCAATTTCAAGATATGCGTGGTCGACACTACGGTGAAAACCTGCATGTCTAATAAAAGGCCTGTTTGTGACGGGCGCTAGAAAATTGTTGGAACACCAATGCCTTTTTCCACATACCTAGGTAGAGCATATCGGGAAGCTCATGTCTTCACAAACTATTCAATGTTATGACTATCGAAGTCACTGGCTAAAATCCGTAAATTCCAATATTTAGCATGGAGTAATTTGCAAAAACTTATCAAAACTTTGTAATTCTTAAAACACTAATTTTTATTTCTCATGCATACAATGTTCCTTTGAGACTATGAAACCGAGTGTCAACAACTCTCCCCTCACTATTACACACCATTGGACGAAGTTTACTACTACTACTACTACTACTACTACTGCTGCTACTACTACTACTACTACTACTACTAGTACTACTACCAGCACTACTAGCACCCCTACATAAAGAAATGCCTGCACAAGAGCTTTTAGCATGCGAGGGTGTGCTCATATTTTGGTACATTTTCCCCCAATATCCCCAAGAGCAAAGATTAGATTGCGGAGCCTGTCGAATATAGCTATTAGCAGTGATGCTATACGAGCGTGTCAGATTACGTTTATTGCTTTATAAAAATCGGCAATTGCGGCCATGGTAATTTAGGGAAAAAATGAATGAAATAAATGCGAGAAAAAAATTAGGGTGTGGGAGTACTTTCATTTCGCCCCTCGTTCCTTCATGTATAGCAAACGAGCTGATGGAATCGACTCAACAACGCACTTCAATAACGCAATACTGTATTTTAAGTACATATGACAACATTAAATTCACATCACGGAATTAAAACAATCCAGTAAATCACCGAAGAAAAACACCAGTGTTCTCCTCAAGATAGGTGACTGCTTCGTTGCATCGTGGCCCCAAGATTATCATTCCAAGGCACTGACTAGCAGTCCTTCCCGGGAACATTGTAAACCAACTTCTGGGAAGGAGACCGGAGTTTTATCGTAGAGAGGCGAGAGGTTCGCTTCCATACGCCTAGTGAACAAACCATGGCAGCGATGCAAACTAAAGTCACGGTCGCTGGTGCCGTAAGAAGCGACCGCCGAGTGTCCTCCACAGCTTACACAAACAGAGCCAAGGAGGCTGGACGGCCTATGGCAGAACATGCTGCTGCTCCGTCCCAACAGCCTACCCCAACAGCCTAAGAAAACGGCCGGCAAAGAGGCGACTTTGTTCGATCCGACGGCCGTACCCTGCGGAGCAGCGATTCCGGCGTACACCATCGCACTGATGGCCGGTCTGAAAAAGGTGGAATAGGAATGATGCTGAGGGACTGCATCACAGGAAGACGGTATCCACACGCAAGGTGTCGTACAGAAGATTTTTATAAATTTACCACGAATACAATGCACTACGATGCACTCGATCACTTCTTGAAGCTTTGGGATTCTCTGAAGCTGCTGAGAACGTGTTCTACGCAGATCAGTATATTTCAGACTACTGCGGTAATTCTCCCAAATTTATGACCTCCTGCAAGGGGAAGATATCTATTGGTCCTTTCGAGGCAAGAAAATTTGCTAGCAGTCCTGTTTGCCAGTATAAAATTATAGAAATTTTGAGAAAAGATGTGTAGAATGAAGGACTATAATAATAATAATATCTGGGTTTTAACGTCCTAGAACGATGATATGATTAGGAGAGACGCTGTAATGGAGGGCTCGGAAATTTCGATCACCTGTGGTTTTTTAACGTGCGCCTAAATCTAGGTACACAGGCCTCAAAGATTTTCACCTCCATCGAAAATGCAGCCGCAATGAAGAGGGCTTACCGCAGAAAAAAAAGCAGCCGGTGATTATAGTAATGCACGATGCGAAATTTCAGTCAGCTGTTTCGGTGTTTTGATTCTGCGATATATGAGGCGAGGAATGCGAGAGAGGCGTGCATGTACAGTGGCGCTCAATATGAGTTGCAACACGGTGACCATAGTTGGACCCCCAAGCCTACACCGTAACACCGGCAAACGTGACACTGGTTTTGAAAATACCAGTAGTCGGAGCAGTGTTTACGCCACTGATTGTTTTCTATGTCGGCGCCATCGTGCGGCGTTGGCGCCTCTTTGACCACGGGCAGCACGTTGCAACTCATATTAGGCGCGACTGTACGCCTCGACGGTGGCAGTAAGCTTCTGTTTTGGCGGCGCGAGCTGGTGGATTGTCATCGGACTACGTCATCGCGAACGGGCGAAGGCACGCTACTCGGGCGCCACGTCGTAGCCACGGCAGACACCATGCTGATTAATTCAATTACTACGCGAATTTTATCGTTATCGATGATTCGTCTTTCGGGCAAAACTGCGATTTCCTTTGTAAATAACTGCTACTCAGGCCTATTTAGCGAAATATCACTGCTGCAAGCTACTAAACGCGAGGCACTCAAGTAATACGGCGCGTGTTTCCAGCACCCTTTCTTTGGGCTTATTTTTATTGTCCGTTTTTTTTTTTTACTGTTACATAGAGGGGCGAAATAGGTCGACAAAAACCTTGAATATTCCTGTAATATCGCTTCATGGGTGGCTGGTGTTCAAAACCCCCAACTGAAAGAAAACTGCTTCTTTAACATTTCATATTTTTAGCGTATACACCAATAGCCGCTGCGGTGGCACAGTGGTTACGGTGCTTTGCTGCTCACCCGAAAGGGGTGGGTTCGATAGCGGCCGCGATGGTCGCATTTCGATGGAGGCGAAATCCTAGAGGCCCGTGTACCGGGCGATGTCGGCGTACGTTAAAGAGCCACAGCTGGTCAATATTATATAGGGCCCTCTACTACGGCGTCCCTCATAGCCCGAGGCACTTTGGGGCGTTAAACCCCATCAACCAACCAACCAACCACCCGTCACATGACGCTGGGTGTGTATCACTTCGTGCGTTCCACTGTTACACAACAGCATATAAGCAAAATATAATAATTACTGGAATTTACGCGCCAGATTCACGACAGGATTAGCAAGCGCACCGTAGGGGGGGACTCTGGATTAATGTCGGCCGTCTGGGAGACACTACGACGGCTAAGATCACTATATAGGCATTTCACATCTTACAACTTCATGAGCGATTGTTCGCATCTCGGCACAGCTAGTGAATCGTGAAATATAAGATTGTAAGAATTGGCCTAGAAGCTGGAACGAAGTAAGATAATTACGTGTGTTAGCCCATTGCAGCGGATTTGGGCACGGTCATACGTGAGGTTAGAATTCCGCCGACTAAACTTGATTTAAAGACTCCACGAACTCTTCACTTTGCATATATTCCAGTGTGTCCGTTGAATAGTTTTAATACAGTTTTCATGGCAACTATGCTGTTCAAGTGTAAAAAAACAAAACAAAACAAAAGCACTACATTTTTTTTTCGCTTTTCTTCGTATTTGGTACGAATTAAAGGTGTTACTATTCTCATTTATGTGAGAGCGAATAAGTGCAGTCTATGGAAACGGCGTATAGTTCCTGTATTTCGCAGTAAGAAATTAAATTGTTTTTGCATTTCTTTTGAGTTTTAGGCCATATATGTTACCCAAGGAAGAAGTGGGCTCATATTTACAAAAACTTCGTACGCTGCAATTTTTCGTTTGTCAAGCAATAGTGATGGTGGGCCAGGGGCGGCGCCAGCATTTTTTGGCCGGGGGGGGGGGGGGGTTGGAAGGGGGGGGGAGGGCGGGTGGCGGGCGCCATGACAAGGCCCTTCGAGCAGGGAGGCGGGAAACTTACGCCCTGCGTTATGATTATCTTTGATCTTGGGGGGAGGGGGGCAAAGAAGGGGGCAGGCGAGCATGTTTGGGAAGGAACTGCCCCTGTCTTGAACGAGTGTGAAGAAAGAAGAAAAGTGGAGAGGGGGAGGGGGGGAGTGTCGCTCGCGAAGCAACTGTGAACTTTGATTTTGAGGGCGCGGTTGCGATGCGATAGCTGGTGCGCGTTATCTCGGCAGCCATCAGCGTACGGCTCGTAAACCCTTTTAGGTGCTGCGCTCTCATAGCGAAGATACCTCTCCCCGGAGCGGCCGTATTCTAATACACCAGTGTTTTGTAGAGCTACGCGAGATCGCGTCCAAAGTGTTAGCTGCCAGCCTTCGTATAACATTACAATATGTTGCTATAGCATTCAGTGCTACACCCTTGCGTTGAAACTGTGATTTTTGTTTAAACTGTCTGCTGGTCGTTTTCGATGTTAGGCTTACCTGGCGTGTAGCCTCCAAACGCAGCTGCTCGCGGTCGCCTCGCAGTCCGTGTTGCTGCTGCTCTCGGCCAGGCGGGAGTGCAGCGTCCAGAACCGGTACGGCAGCGTGTCGCGCGGGTGGTTGTGCGGCTTGTAGTCCGAGCCCTGCCTGTACTCGGGTGAAACCGCTGCGCTGCTCCGCTTGTCCTCTGCAATCCCGCTCGAGCCAGCATCCACGCCTAGCGTAATAGGCTGCGCCGAACTGCGGGCGCAACACACGATTAAAACTAACGTTGCGTTTAGAAAGCGATATTGTTTAAGTTAGTATTTATAGTATTACAGCTTCCGGGATGCGACCTTTCCTCTTTTAGTTCAACATTATCATCAATAGTAACTGTTACAATAGCTTATTCAGTCAGCCTTGTCTTCCTATATTCGATGAGCAACGTTCCGTTGGTGTTACCTTTCATTTTGCGAGGTACGAG
Source organism: Rhipicephalus sanguineus (assembly GCF_013339695.2). NCBI lineage: Eukaryota > Metazoa > Arthropoda > Arachnida > Ixodida > Ixodidae > Rhipicephalus > Rhipicephalus sanguineus. The sequence continues at coordinate 100,587,793 of NC_051176.1, read as the reverse complement.
TAAATTAGTAATGATTGCTTATCCTCTCCTAGCTCCCTGCGAAAACGGTAGAACGTTTTTATCATTGATGCAGCGTACGGCAAATTCCTTACCGCCGCTGCAATGCGGCTCCTTACCCGTTTGGATACCCTCTTGGAACAACGTTTGTGCAACCATCTGTTATGAGATGCGGAGTACTGCTGATGCATTCGGCTCTTAATGTGGACGCCAATCGCAACGACACGAAGACAGATGTAGATCGCAGACAGATGTAGATGAGACAGCCTGTCCAAGGGGCATGTACAGCTTCTCGCCAAGTAATAGAAAACCAGTAGCAAGATGCTATTAACAAAGCGATGCTATTATAAACTGCTATTAACAAAGCGTTTGGATAGCACGAAAAATGCCCTGCAAATACCGTGTTAGCGGTCCAAGTTGGAGAAGCTTCGCGACTGCAAGCTCTCCAGATGTCAGCCGCACTCTAAGGCCTGAGTACTTTAAGAAAATTCGAATGTCCTCAGAGTGCTCCATATCAGCGTGCTGAAATTAAAATGCGCTGCCAGGCCTCGCAAAATGTCTCGAAAATGAGTACTCGAATGTATCTATACATGCTATAGCACAGTCTAGTGGGTGTAAGGAACGTACACGAGACTCTGTTAGCTCGAGCCAAGTGGCGACTCATTCCTGTGGTTGTCTTTTGCGGATACACCGTATACGATACACGTGTATGTTTCGTTGAAGCTGTGATTCTTTCGTCCTGAAAATTTCGTGATTATTTTAAACGCAAGCTAATCAAACCAGACGAGGGCAACGTGACGATAGCCGAGGCAACTTCGCAGCTTCCTAAATTTATTGAGGGAAATACACACATGCAAGCGTAAAACCTAATACATCCAGTAAGTGTCGACGCTCACCTGCACGCACCATCTCATGGTGTCGCAAGCTGCGATTCATCCGTTCACATACCAAGCGCATCTAATAAATATTCCTCGAACGAATAAGGGGTCTGCAGCATCGCGCAATTGCGCAGCGCTCCACCAGTGGCGCAGTATTTTCTAACTAGACACCGTGCTTGTAACAGCGACAAAGAAAGAATAAGAATACATTGGCTAGGGAAAGGTGTCTTGAGCACTACACGTTTCTACAGATCAAACGCGGCTCGGCGTTCTCGCTTCTGCAGTATCCCCGTTTCCCAAACGTCGAAAAAAGCGTGACCGGCATAACATGAGTACTGAAGCTTCTATAACAATAAAATGTTACAATGGGTTTGGGGAAACCACTGCAGTGTCATGAAAATTGATACAAAGAACAATATAAAATATGGTGATTTATATTTTTTGCTGGAACCCAATTCTGTCGCCGCTGTAATACTTTGTCTAGAACTATAGTCTAAAACATCATAACTAATTTCAGACTTTCGTATTTCACATTGCTCAGTCTCCATATAACTGAAAACACGTGGACACAGGCGTCGCTGAAGAAACTTGTTAACGCTTCGTCGAAATATCAAGTAAGAGTATAAGAACCTTGACAGCATAATATTATTGCGTCAGATAATGAGGCATGAGAGTGGTTTAAAAGTCACATATAAGAAATTATTTTAATGCCGTATCGGCTCATGGCAGTAGCAAAAACGCTAACACAAGGAACGAAGAAATTGGCGACACGGTTAATTTCCTTTTTTTTTTTTCTTCCGCCGCGCAAGCGCGCAGTTTTATTCTACTTTCATGAGCCGTATTCAATTCGCACTTTTCAATTCTGATTTATAATGTTGGTGTTAATACATTATGCTTCGGCATAATACGAACGTAACTATGCAATTTCTACTGTCACCTACGCATTTGTTTTCTATAGGACTTTTTTCAAAAAGTGAGTCATTAGAGTACTGCCCTCGTACCTCTGCATTTTCAGTCATAGAGTAAGCTCACCGTAGCCTAATGGTTTATATTTAGACATGTAGAAGCTCGGCCATCAGTCATGATACTGCGCAAGAACAACTGAATATTGCGCCCCGTACGTGCACTACGAAATGCTTTAGTTTAAGGTATTCTTTTCCTTATGACGCTGTAAAAAATTATATTAATAATATCTGGGGTTTAACGTCCCAAAACCACGATACGATTATGAGAGACGCCGTAGTGGAGGGCTCCGAAAATTTCCACCGCCTGGGGTTCTTTAACGTGCACCTAAATCTAGGTACACGGGCCTCAAACATTTTCGCCTCCATCGAAATAGCAGCCGCCGCGGCCGGGATTCGATCCCGCGACCTGCGAGTCGGCAGTCGAGCGCCATAACCACTAGACCACCGTGGCGGGGCGCTGTACAAAAATAAACACTATTGTTCTTTTTCACGAAACAAAACTAGCCGTGAACGTGATTTTCCTAGAGTATTAAAACACTTGAGCCCTTTCGCTAAAAATCTTGGAATAACGCTTTCGTGCTTACCGCTACTCGTTTGTTAGGCAAAAGCACTCTGTCTACGCTGCAATTATCTCGTAGCAGTTGTTCTCAGCAGCTGCCGCAAGTGGGTGACAGAAATCTGTGCGTTCTCTGTCTTTGCAGCAGGTCGTTTTCCCCCAAACGAATGCAAGTTTTCGTTGTTCTTTTTGTTCGAAAGTAGGCAAGTAACTGTGTCTAGTGTTAAGCGGCAAGATATGAACAAAACTATGCGATCGTTTCTCAAAATCGGGGCAAAAACAAAGCAGCGGCACGCAAGATATTTTCAGCGAAATATGCATGTCCCTGTACATCGAAGAACGAAGTGATGTGCATACCTGCGTATCTGCGGCAGTCCGGCGCCCCTTGACACAACCCTCGCCTGGTGGTGCAGGGCACCTTGTACGGTGTATGACGCTTGCCTGGGACAGCGCTCTTTGGTGTCCGTGAAAAAGCAGGTCGCACTCGGCCCTCCGTAGCGGTTTCCTCCGATGCCCAGCGCCGCTGTCGCAAGTGTATTCGTCGGCCGTGGCCCACGCCTTGATCACAATGTGCCGGATCACTGGGACGACGTCACCGATGGCCATGCTCCAGGAAGTTTTGGACAAGTCATCATTGGCCCCCTCAGGCAGTGCGATGAGGAACATCGACGAAGCCATCTTGTGATACTGTGATGCTTCTGAGAAACTGAGTGTCCTGACGTGATGGACACGGTACATTGCAATACCACTGAGTGCGTCGACGCTCTTGACTGCTACTAGCCGATGCCGTTCTTTCCAACAATGCTGCCTAGTGCGCACGTCACGAAGTGCTGCGTGTTCGAAAGCGCGAGCAAGAACGTGGCGACGATGATGATTCCTTTGTCAATGGCTCGATAGCATTGGCACGCCACAAACCGGGTGGACGAACACTTAATTTACAGGAGTATAATTATTATAACACCATAACGGTGACATTATATGTTTTATACTATTATACAAACTTCTTTTTCTTCAAATGCCACGTGACCATCTCGTGCAAACGCATGATTGCGTGTTTTCTTTTTCCTCTTCTACATTTTATGTTTGTTTTGGTGACTTGCTTCTGATGTTTCCTTGATCTTTACAGATGTGCAGCAATTAGTGCTGAATATTTCAAACTAGCTACACGACTCGAGATCGGCGGTCCGAACATTTGCCAGGGGCACCGTCTCGGAATCAGCCTTGCGGATTTATGTGATATAATGAAGTTAAGCAACAGACGATCGTCTGGTTCCCCGCTCAAACGGGAAAGATCGATGGCGCCCCGTCCAACGTCAACGAGTCGGCCCACAGGGCTGCGCCAGGAGTCGTCGACCGCGTAGCTACCGAGTGGCGCGGCGCTGAGGTTATTGAAATTAGGGATCCCCTAGCCACGTACAATGAGCTAACAAAGAACTTTTACCTGAGTAGGTGGAAGTATCTGCCGCCACACAGTAAATTGAACATGCCTCAGGCATTGACGCTCAGACTCTTGCAGGTCGGGGCATATCCTAGTCCCACACAGTTGCACAAGGTCTATCCCGAAATGCAGACGTCAAAAACTTGCGCGCTTTGTTCAGAGTTTGCCAGCTTAGACCACATGCTCTGGCGGTGCCCCGCGTTACGGGCTGACAAAGACGTTACATCGTCTCAAGTTGGATGCTGCACTACGACGTCCGGATTTGAAAACACAACTATGGGCAGTCCAACGGGCCCACGACGTGGCGGAGAAGCTAGGTCTATCGGTCCCGACGTGGGAGCGGCCTGCTGCGTGCTAGTTCACGCCCCGACGTACCTGAATAAAGTTTTTTCCATTCCATTCCATTCCTACACGTATAATGTATCGCTTAAAAAAGAAACGGATCATTTATTTGCGCTAAACTGCATTCGGTAATTACGTAGTTTGACTGAACAACAAGCACTATATATACTCTTCGTTATTTCGTTCCTGATTTTAAACGCATCTTGAATCTTATGTTTTATTCTGTCCTGACATAATGTACATGTTCAGTGAAAACATTAAAAGAGTGACGTAGAATGGCACTGCAAATGGCAGAGCTGTCGTTAGCGAACTGCTGTTATCTACAAACTATATACAATTGGTTCATTTTGCGTGACACTTACGACAGCGTGAGTTAGCACCATCGTATCTAAGTATAGCTTATCAGGAAAAAGACATTTTTTTATTTATATGCCACAAGCCGAACGTGTTAATCGACGTAGGGCTTTGTTTATTCTGTCCCTGAGGCCCAATTCACCAAGCCCTTCTTTCGTAAGTGCTATTTCCCATTAACCGGCTGCCTTCACCATGACATGTCGAGCATCTGGATTGGCTTGAATTTTCTCATGCGAACATATTGCAACGTAAGAGGCTCGTTGTGAGTATGGGCCCTAGGTATACAAGAAAGAACTGTCACAGTTTCACCGCAAGGGCGAAGCGATCAATGCGATAGAAACAAATTGGAATGGTATACGAAGTAAGGGGGGGATCGGAGATCTCTGTTCGTTCCGCGTTCGTTCTGGCGGTGTTACGTCACAAAAGTGGGCGGTCCGCAGCTCTCTTCCGCCGAGAGGAAGAGGACAGCCAATCGTCAAGCGGTGAGCGGCGAGCTTTCCGGAAGTAGACGCGCATCGTTTGTCCTCGGCAAGGGAACCGTATATTTGAAAACGAAGTGTTTCTCGCGTTCTAATAAATACAGTTGTTATACGAAAAGATATTGTTTTTCTTTTCAAGCTCAAACAGTTTCTGAAACAGCAATAGGTTCGAGCGCTGATATTTATTGGTGTTAGTTTTTCTAACGTGCTCGCTATGTGAAGTCGCGCACGCGAAAAAAAAACGAGAAAAGTAGCGGTTGGCGCAGTTTTTCAAGATGTCGTCCCACCGGAATGTCTGGCTTTGCTTCCGGGTGTCGAATCGTCAAAAGGAGCTTCTGCTGGCTTTTATAAAAGAGCAACCACAGATACCTACGCCGTCGTGCCCACTGGGGCCCTCGTTCGCGAGTGAGGACCGGGTCTACACGTGGCAGTTGCTGGTAGCGCTTTTGAACTAAGAAGTCCCTGCGCGTAAGACCACAGCCCAGTGGCAGGCCCGTTCATTTTGTTCGCACTGTTCCTTTCGAGAACAGAAAGCGACGCCGCACTCGCTCGTCTTCAAACGCATCTCGCACCTCCAACCGCAAGAGAAGCACACGTCGCAAGCGCCATTTTCTCAAAATCAGCTGTTGCGGCAGCCGCAACCGCCGCACCATGCCGTGCGAAGCCGTTTGTTCGCTCGAGAGAACGCGTGCGAACGGTCTCGCGCTCCGTTCGTTTGTAGCAGACGACATGCTCGTTATGACGCGGTATGACGTCACCAAAAAATAAAAGATCAAGCAAAAAGAAAAATGGCAACGCCCCTCAGAGACGTGGTTTTTTCCGGCTTCGGCCAATCGCGTACGCCGCCAGAAAGGGTACAGAACGAACGGCGCAGAACAGAGATCTCCGATCACCCCACTCGTTATGCCGCAATATGACGTCACCAAAAAAGAAAAGATCAAGCAAAAAAAAAAGAAATGGCGAGACCCCCCGGCCTTGAGTGGCATCTCCCGCTTCAGCCAATCAGCGCGTTTGTTCTTCCCCAGGAGAATGAACAAGCGGAACGAACAGATCTCCGATCGCCCCCAAGGCTAGCAGCTAACTGCCGACCTGCCGTAACTCAAGAAAACTCTGTCGTGAGGAAACGCGGCCGCTGCACGTTCGTGTTGTCTGTCGCTTCAACGAAAACTGAGCAATGAGAACATTAACAAAAGTCGAAAAGTATTGCTTTACTGATTCCATTTTATGCCAGAAATTTTTAAAATTTCACCGCCGAAGCTAATCCTCTGCCGTCCTTGGCCGCGTTTCGCATTTCTTTTTGGCGCGCATTCCGTCGCTCTAACTGATTATCGGCTATTTGGCCGATAGACAGTTAAGCGCATGCGTGCCGCCGCAGCGTCGCTAATCAAGCATGGAATCAAACAAGCTATACTCGCTATTGAACAAATAGATAGAAGTATCGCTGATAGGCTTCCAGCAACTCTCTTCCGAAGGGGTCGATTTTCCATGTTTTTTTTTTCCGAAATAAAGTAATGTGATGTTTAGTGCTCGCCTTGTGCAGTGTGTTCTTCTTCCCTTTTCAAGAATTCTTTCCCTTCCACTTTTGCCCTTAAAATGTCGTTGTGAAAAACACCAACTCGCCCAACAGGAAGTTTCATTGAAATCGGAGATCAAGGACTCGAAAATTACAAGCCGATAAACTTACTGTCTGTTGCCTACAAGCTATTTACACGGGCAATCGCTAATAGTATTAGAACTACACTGTAAAAAATAGTTGTAAATTTACAGACAAAATACATGAAATTTCTGTACCGCGAAAGAAACTTTCTGTGAATGTGCCATGAAGGAAATCTGTATAAAAGAGAAACCGAAATTTCCTGTTATTCGTGACCTTCAGCAAAACAAACGACTCAAAATTGAACCTCCACAGTTTTAAATACTTCAAAGATTACAAATGTCCATGAAATAACATATCATGTTTTTCTGGTTATTCCCACAATGCTATTTTGATTTACTAATATTCAGAGCCTTTTCTGCGGTTCTACGTTCATGCCTCGCGGGCCCCTACATTTACAAGATGGCTACCGCTCACGACGAAGCGCGGCTACGCATGGCTGCAGTGTAAAGTGCGGCTACGGCACCGTCCTGCTCCTGCTTTTTGTGCGTCTGTCATTGAAAGGTGGGTGGTTTGCTTCTCACTAGACTTCCTTACAACAAGAACTCGTTGATATGCCTGCCCGCTTTCGAAATTCGCTATCGCGTAGTTTCTAATTCTGCTTTGCGTCGGCAGCGCGCGCGACCAGAACGTTGTGGGAGAGCCGGAATTCCTTCCATGCTTTGGTAGAAATATTGAAGAGGCCTTGTAAGTGGGTGCTTGAGGGAACGCCTGCTGTTGTACCCCATTTATTTCTTTGCTGTTAGCGGCAGCGTACGTCAAGGTATGCGAATTTGTACTTGGACGGTTGCAGAGCGCATACTACAGCGTTCGCAGCGCACTTCATGTGCGTTCTCTGCAGGCAGCCATTAACGAGGTTTCGCTATACAGAATAACGAAAGGTATTGGTTCACCTTACCAGCTTTCTTTCTTCATTACATCAAACCTGTGTATTCTGTGTTTCTGCACCTATTTTTTTCTTGATGCTTGGACCGACTTTCTCTAAAAACTAATGAAGTGCGTATAACTCAACTCAGATAACCGAGCGACGTTACAGAGCATATAATACTTCCTTTTTTATGAAAGTGCAAACGTTTCCTTTTTTGTGTGTGTTTATCTACGTGTAATAGGTAGCTTTCTCCTGCATAGTGAACATGGCCCTGAGCTTGGTGTACGGCGTTTAGTGTTTTGTAGTGGCCATTGCATGATAAGTTCTGCTTGGTTGTATAATGATGTGTATCTTGAACATTGCTGGCGCGAATGTGTGAACCACGACCTCCTCTATAGGTGCGAACGCATAGCTTCTTGGCGTAGTATCATTGGATGACCTTCCTTACGAAGCTTTAAGTTCCTGGCGGAAGATAGATAACCTAGGTAAACCTAGTTTACCGAATGGACGTGTGGGTCACATCCACTCGGTAAACTGATACCTCGATTGACTAGACAATGGGGCACGGGCTTGACGTGTACACGCGCTACCTTGCGTCATCGCATTCCGCCTGCGTTGCGGTGGAGCACGTCTTCTCCTCGGTAGGAGAAACTCGGCGCGCTTCGGATTGGCGTGTTCCCTGCTGAAGCTCATGTTAGGTACGCGGTTGTTATCTGTGGTTTACACAGAACGGCGTGAAGCCGTGAACACCTCTGGAAAGTGGGCTCAAGTGCGCTCGTAGTACAGGCGGTGAATCGTGGCACATGTCACATGTGACCTCTCTGTGAGCACCAACGCCGACGCCGCTGTTCTAGCCGTGCGTGAAGGCTTATTGTGGACATCGATCGTGACTACCTTTAAAGAATCCCGGTTTTCGGAGAGGCGGACTTTGTTTTTAGTGGCGTATTGAAGGGCGAACGAATCTTTCGTTGGCTCTCGCCCGTTTTGTTCACCAGTGCTTGGCGGCAGTAGTTATTAGACTTCCACCGTCGAACAAAAGTACCGACACAAATTTTGAATGACGCAACCAAGTGTGTTCGAGATGTGTGTACGAGACGTGTTCGCCGCTGAACGCAAATTTTTTTAGCTCTTTGAGGCGCACGTTCTGTCGCGCGTGAGGTTTAGGGCGTCTGAAAAAAAAAAAAAAAACATGCGCACGTTTTCGTCGACAGCTTTAGAAGGACATCCGTTCTATACCTCCGCCCTATCGACATGTAGGCCACAAAAAGAGCAGCTTGGCAGATAACAGCGGCTCCCGAACTGCTCAGACGACTGGCATATGACGGTATGGTCTGTGTGTTTTGCGAGCCATGCTACCGCGACAGATGGGCTTTGTATATTTGACGGTGTTGTTTCCTGCCAAATGACAGCATGCAAAACAAACTGTAATTATGCTAATATTACCACTGAAAAAATAACATCTACTTGTTTAAGCGCATCACTCCTTGAATGAAGCGAATTGCTCATTAGAAATGTTCTGCGATTTGTAAACATTCACAATATTCTATAGATTTTGAACATACATCTGGTGTTGCTCTTTTGCGGAGAAGCAAATTTCATGCTATGTATAGTTTACAACACGTAATAGGCAGGAATTGGCGTACCAGGGTGGGGGTTCAACCCCCCCCCCCCCCAATTAATTGTTAGATTTAGCATGTGTAAATATGCACGCACAAACATACTACATAAAGAACGGTTGAACCCCTCCCCCGAAAAGAATTTCTGGCTACGGCCCTGCAGGCTGTGCAACTCGTCTTCTGGCCCAATGGCTTAGCCCAACTCGAAGGAGTTTTTCAGTAAAAATATAAACCAATTGACCCTCTGGTTTTCATAAAACAAAGGACAGTTTTCTCCATCTCAGGTGGCCAGTTTTCCAAGATTGATACAGATCATTAGACAAATTTCTCCACCACGTGCCATTTATAAATGAATTCCTAGTAACGAAAAAAGTGTGACAGAAATCGCAACTTGGTGTTTCGCTAGCCCAAATAATGAAATAGTCGACGCGAAGCAACCTTCATTGCGAACGTCATTGCGCATGCATTGTTGATTCCTTGCGTAAACACTTTCTGCAATGGAGGTTCACTGAGCGCGCCCACGTGCTCGGGTGTTATTCGTCTGCATGCTTAGCCTCACGTCCGTGCAAATGCGCATGCCTTTAAAGGCTTTTTGAAAGCATAAGGAATATATTTGTTGTGTTCGAAGCACTCCCTGTGTCACGAGCGAGCCCCGCGAAGGACCGGATGCTGAAACTACTTCCAGATGTTGACTCCTCTCCTTCCCCCGCTCGGCTCAAACGAGCCACCGATCGTTTCCCCCGGCAGTTCGGCTGCCGCCTCCATCCGAGTAGGAATAAACTTGTTTTTAACCGTTCGAGGCTGTCTACGCTTTTTGAGACTACCGCGACCCACGCGTACGTCTATGGGCCGACGACAACACCGGACATAACAGTGGCGACGAGGAAGTGGATTTGGACCTACGCTACGCAACGATATTGACAAGCTACAAGCTATGGCTACGCACGGGCTCCCAAATCGGCTACCCGAATTCAACGGCTCATCATGGTCATCGTGGTTTGGACGCCTTCAATTTTACTTCGAGGCTAACAACATCACTGATGCAGCAATGAAGAGAGCCAACCTGCTAACGCTGTGTGGGGAGCAGACATACGACACAGTCTGTGCCCTGATTCAGCCACGCACTCCAGCAACCGTTGACTACGACGACATCGTAGCAGCGCTACAAGAACACTATGACCCAAGGCCATCGGAGGTCTACTGTCGAGCCCGCTTCCAACGGCGAGACCAACTGGAAGGCGAAAAAGTGGCCGAATACGTAGCGGCTCTCAAAAAGCTCGCTGCTGACTGCAATTTCGGGACGTTGACCGCGACAACTTCAGCTGCTGCGCAGGAGGGAGGATCGACTGCCACACCTGCTAACACCACTATGCTCCCCTTGGACGTTATGTTGCGTGACCGTTTTGTGTGCGGACTGCGTGACGAAGGCCTACAACAACGCCTGTTCGCGGAGACGGGTCTCACATTCTCCAAAGCCTACAACATCGCCCAACGAGCGGAGAGCGCCGGTCACCAGCAGAGGGATATTCGACGGAACGTCGAGCCGGTGCATCACACCAGTGAGCAGTCAGGTCATTCCACGTCTAAGGCGAAATCAAGCAAAAAGACACAGCGCTGTTGGCGATGCGACGACATGCACGATCCCCAGGTATGTCGATACAAGACAGCGACCTGCAATTTTTGTCACAAACTGGGACACATTGAAAAGGCATGCATCACGAAGCGCAAACAGCTCCGACCGAAGACTTCAGTGCAACGGAACAACAATGTCAACGCACAGGAGGGCCAGACGCAAGATAAAAGCCGAACAGCACCAACGTCATCGGCACTATATGACTTGAACGCCGTTGTGAACCTCGGCACGAGACCGAAGATTACGACTGAAATCTTGGTACACCAGCGCCCTATCAGGTTTGAGGTGGATTCCGGAGCAGCATGTACGCTCATCAGCGAGGACACTTTTCGCGCCACTTGGCGTGAGAACGCACCAGCTCTCCAGCAAGACGACACGCAGCTGAGAACGTGGTCCGGACATTCTCTTCCACTACTGGGCTGTGCCAACGTAGACGTGTACTACAACGGTCAGACCCATCAGCTCCCCTTGCTAGTCGTTCACGGTTCTGGATCAAGCCTTTTAGGACGAAATTGGTTCACCCCTCTTGGAGTGGTCATTGGCGGAGTTCACCACACACCCAGCTATCCGTCAGTGGAGGAGCTTCAAAATAAGTACAAAGTGGTTTTCTCCGAAGACATACCTGGAAGCAACGGACCTCCAGTCACACTGGAGCTTCGGGAGGATGCGACGCCGAAATTTTTGAAAGCTAGGTCGGTGCCTTTCGCCCTACGAACGTCAGTCGAGAATGAGCTTGACCGACTGCAGGAACAAGGGATCATCGAACCGACGCAACATTCGGAATGGGCTACACCACTCGTTGTCGTCCGAAAGAAGAACGGTACCCTACGCCTCTGCGGAGACTACCGGAGCACTGTCAACCTGGCGACAAAAGCATCTTCCTACCCACTGCCGACACCGGAAGAGGTTTTTAGCACGCTTCGTGGTGGAAAAATCTTCAGCACCCTGGACTTGACACAAGCCTACCAGCAGCTGAAGGTGAGCGAATCAACGTCTGAACTGCTCACGATAAACACCATTAAGGGTCTCTACAAAGTTAAAAGGCTACCATTCGGAATATCTGCTGCGCCAGCAATCTTCCAGAAATTTATGGAGTCTACACTTAGCGGGATCCCTGGCGTTTGCGTCTACTTGGACGATGTTATTGTCGGTGGCGCTTCCTATGAAGAGCACACAGAACGCTTGGAGCTCATTTTGGAAAAGCTATCAAATGCTAACTTGCGCATCAGCAAAGAAAAATGTGTTTTTGCGGTGCCTGAAGTGAAGTTTCTTGGACATCAAATTGACGCGCAGGGTATCCATCCCACTGAAGACAAAGTGCGAGCAATTACTGAAGCACGAGCGCCTACTAACAAGCAAGAACTGCAGTCGTTCTTAGGGCTATTAACGTTCTACGACCGTTTCCTAGAACATCGAGCTACAGTGGCCAACGATCTATACCAGCTCCTGCAGAAAGAAGTCCCATGGACTTGGTCGCCACGCCACCAAGAGTCATTTGTTGCCCTTAAGCAACTACTTCGTAAGTCTACAGTTCTGCGACACTACGACGAAAGGAGACCCCTACTGCTAGCCTGTGACGCATCACCATACGGAGTAGGAGCAGTCCTCTCCCAAGCTGACGACCAGGGACGGGAAGCCCCGATCGCTTTCGCATCGCGCACCCTATCGCAGGCAGAGAGGAATTATTCCCAGCTAGATAAAGAGGGACTTGCTATCGTCTACGCAGCAGATCACTTTCGGCAGTACATCACGGGCAGAAAAGTGACATTCATAACAGATCACCGGCCCTTATTGGGTATTATGGGTCCCCAGAAGCCAATGCCACAGACTTTGTCGCCGCGAATGACACGATGGTGCATCAAGATGTCGTCGTACGATTATGAACTCGTTCATCGCACTGGAAAGAAACACCAGAACGCCGACGCACTAAGCCGCCTGCCGCTAGACACCACAATAGATGAACCACCCCCGCCAGGTGATATACTCATGTTCGAGGCGCTGCCGAACCCTCCGCTAACAGCTGACACGGTAGCAGCGTCAACGCAGGAGTGCACTGTCTTGAAGGAAGTCTACGCAGCTATACAAGAAGGCAACGTGCAGAAGCTAAAGGGTGAACACTTCAACGCTTACCGCAAGCGAGCTGCGGAGTTGAGCACTCATCGCGGTTGCGTCACCTTGGGATCAAGAGTTGTGATTCCGGCGGCACTTCGCGAACAGGCCATGTCGCTTGTCCACGCAGGCCATCGAGGCATTGTTGCCATGAAAAAGTGTGCCAGAAGTTACATGTGGTGGCCTGGTATCGACGGTGATATAGAATCGACAGTTCAGGATTGCCAGCCTTGCCAATGCAACCACAGAAGTCCGCCAAGAGCCCCTATTCCTGAATGGGAAAGACCAGACGCGCCTTGGCACACCCTGCACATTGATTTTGCTGGACCTATCGAAGGATGCTCATTCCTGGTGGTTGTAGACGCATACACCAAGTGGCTTGAGGTAAAACAAATGGCTACAACGACATCGGCAGCAGTTATCGACACTCTGCGGTCGTTGTTTGCAACGTTCGGTCTACCGCGCAAGGTGGTCTCGGACAACGGCACGCCGTTTGTGTCCGCGGAGATTCTCAAGTTCTACAGCGACAACGGCGTCTCGTCTGTTACATCAGCTCCTTACCACCCGGCGACGAACGGACAAGCCGAGCGCTACGTGGCTGAGCTAAAACGCGCCCTTACTAAAGATCAGACTGGGACAATGCAACGCCGCATCGCGCGCTTTCTCTTCAGACAGCACAACACTGTTCAAAGCACTACTGATCAAACGCCAGCGAAATTGATGTTCGGACGAGAAATGAGAACCCAGCTGACAGCAATTGTCCCGGAGCCCTCAGCGAAAACACCGTCGGAGGAAGAAAAGCTCCCGCGTAGCAGGAGAATTGAAAGTGGACAGCGCATATACGCCCGCCAGTTCCACAGAAAGCCCGGCTGGGTTGAAGCGACGGCACTCAAACGCATAGGTTTGCGGTCATGGCTCGTCGACATCGGCGGAAAGGCCACACGCCGCCACCTTAATCAGCTACGTCGTTCAGGTAATTTGCCAAGGGAACCTCCCATTCAAGCAGCCACCTCGACGGAAGCTTCGTCCCACTTAGCCTGGCATCTCGCACCAGATGAATCGGCGCCGCCGCCCGCCGGCTCTGAACACAAGAGAAACGACACCCAGCGAGCGGAGGCTTCTCTTCCTAGTGCGCCCAGAGCGTCCACGCGCCCACGGCGGCCCCCAGATCGCTTCCAAGCGACAATCTAAGGAGGGAGGAGATGTTGTGTTCGAAGCACTCCCTGTGTCACGAGCGAGCCCCGCGAAGGACCGGATGCTGAAACTACTTCCAGATGTTGACTCCTCTCCTTCCCCCGCTCGGCTCAAACGAGCCACCGATCGTTTCCCCCGGCAGTTCGGCTGCCGCCTCCATCCGAGTAGGAATAAACTTGTTTTTAACCGTTCGAGGCTGTCTACGCTTTTTGAGACTACCGCGACCCACGCGTACGTCTATGGGCCGACGACAACACCGGACATAACAATATTTCAATTAGGTATAGCATTTAATGTTAAAGATTCATTCTATCTGAATTGGCAAAAGTGTTTGTTACAGTCAGGCATTAGCCTCCTTCCCTTTCTCTTTAGAGCTTTACAGAAGTGCTTACCGTAATAAGACTTTTCTATTTCTTTCGGTAATTGCAGTTTTTTATTTATTTCAGCGATGTATGTCTGCAGTCTCTCTGGCACCACCAAGACGACTGTGCCACGTTTCATGAAGTATGCCGCACTGCACAAAAACATGAATCTATTCTGCATGAAGTGCCCATTGGAACAGCACAGAGAAGTGTTCCGAGAGTTCCTTCTCTGAGCTAGTGCTACGAGATACCAAGGACGAAAATAGGACTGTAGAGAAAACGAAGAGTCCAAAAGGATTTATATGGTTTTGTGTCATGGAAGCCCTAAGGTGTCATAGTGCCCTAAGGTGATGCTGCATCTCGAGCTACCAGAAGGTAAGAGAATAATTTGACAGTGGCCTGCTCCTCAAATTGTTCGCTGCTTTAATTTACCTTCTGTTATTGAGAGAATTTATTTATTTTTATTTTATATCACATCTACAATGTCTGTAGTTCAATAAAAATATTGTCTAACTCTTTAATTGTCTTCGTATGCTTGTTGGAACTCCAGGGTACAGGAGTTTTAATGACTACTTATCGCATAATTAACTTCATAACTTTTATTATTGCAGGCAAGTACAAGTGAAGATAACGTCGGAGACGTGCCGTGCTCCTCTTTCATCATTGCCAAATGTATTGTTATGGATATTTTCAATATATTGCTGAATATTTCTAAACAGGAAATATTTTCTTCCAGGAGAGAACTTTCTGACTGCCGGGGTATTTACCATTTGTATTGATACCCATACTGTGATCGAATCCACCACACGGTGCCAGGCATTCAAGTTGATGCTCTTTACACACTTCGCCTTTACTATTGAATACCACAAGGAGGTCAGCCTAACCCTGGTGTTCACGCAAAGGTAAAACTTAATATGATTTTTCTGACTTTTTCAACAAGATTCACGCAACTAACTTAGATAAAGCCACATTAGATAGTACAAAAGTAGACAAGTACTGGGGAATTTCCAATATCTGATACTACACTCCCATTTGGCTAAGTCAGTGAGGGTTCTGATGGAGGGTATGACTAAATGGAAATGTTCAGCTTAAGTGTAAAACTGTCTACGGGAATCCTGAGCGGTCATGAAAGATTTTAAGTAATAACGTTAGTATATGGAACGGTCCCCCGCAGGGGCGTCTGCGCAAGTAGGCGTTTGGTGTGTAGCGACACCACGGACCCGAGCTAACGGGGGGTTTCGACCCCCTCCCACGCCTAGCCGTGCGTGGCTTTGCCGTGTCCGGGGAAAAGGGGATCCTGGGGGTTGAGCCGACGCTGGGTGATTGGACCTTTAAGGCCCCCCGGCAGAGGTAACACACCCCTTTGGCCCCGGCTTCACGTAGACGGCACCCCTGGGCTGACCCACCCAGGGGAAACCGGCAGTCGCCTTTTCCTGTCTCTCTCTCTCTCGCCTCATCTTCGTCTTTCTCTCTCACTTTTAAACTTTCCTGTCTACTTCTCCCTTCTCGTTACTTCCGATTTTTCCTGGCGGCAAGGGTTAACCGTGTGTGGCTCCCAACCTTGGGTAGACCATATTAGGTTATAGTGACGGCGTACTGCTGGCGTTGCGCAGACTTTTCGTATGTTCTGCCACGTCCCCCTGTTGGGCTCCGTGGTGGGTGGTAGGCGCCGTTGCCGAAAAAGCGACTTTTTCCATGGGACCCTCGAACCCCTCTTCCACCGATCGTGCCCCAAAAAGGGTACGCACCGATGCATCCCAATTCTTCTGGCCCAAAAACAATGACAATTTTCCGAAATACCACGTCGTTCACTGTGAACAAACATCTGAAAAAGCTAGAGCCATTTCACCTTTTCTTGTTGCTAAGTGCTTGAAAGACACCATAGGAACGGGATATAAGGCCACAAGGATGGCAAGCGGGGACCTACTCCTCGAATTAAAAGACAAGGAACAGTACATTAATTTGTCACATCTAGTCGCGTTTGGAAACATCCCCGTCTCTGTGAGCGCGCACAGGACCATGAACACTGTCAAAGGTGTAGTGTCCGATGAGGACCTCATTGGCCTCAGCGAGGAAGAACTACTAGATGGATGGAAAGATTCAAATGTCACTCATGTCCAAAGGATCAAGATAAGGCGCGACAACACCGAAATACTGACCAAGCATTTGATACTTACTTTTGCCTCCAGCACACTACCCGAAAACATTGAAACCGGCTACGTCAAGCTTGCTGTACGACCTTTCATACCAAACCCGCGGCGATGCTTTAAATGTCAAAGATTTGGTCACGCGTCTCAAAGCTGCCGAGGGCAGCTCACCTGTGCAAAATGCGGAACGACGGGTCATTCTGTTGATGACTGCGCTGGTGATGGGACTCACTGCGCGAACTGTGAAGGTGATCACCCTGCGTACTCCAGGGCCTGCCCGGCCTGGAAGAAAGAGAAAGAAATACTCACGATAAAAGTAAAAGAAAACATAACGTTCCGAGAAGCACGACAGCGAGTTTCATCGTCATTTCCTGCAAGAACATCTTTTGCCGAAGTGGTGCGACGGGGGGCAGCACCACAACGGCCTATCGCGTTTTCCCGGACCACTCGCAGCGTGCCGAGGCAAACGCCACCCGCCCCCATGGTGGGAGCAGCGAAGGCTGCCCCGCCTACTCTGAATCTGACCACACCGGCGGCCACTACAAGCTCCGGCACCGTAGAGGCCAAGGAGAGCACATCGCCCTCCGGCTCGGTGGCGTCCAAGACTTCGTCACACCAGGCGAAGTCCCCACCTGCCAAGCCAGAGATCCCGGCGACTCCAGGGTCGTCGGGTCTCACGACCACGCCTCGCCAGGCGAGGTCGGACAAACAAGCCAGCAGCTCGCATACGCGGGCGTCCAGTGCCTCAAACGAGGCAATGGACACAACTCCGGTGCCTCTGGTACCGAAAGAGCGGCGTAGCTCCCTGGAGCGCGCTAAGAAAACCAAAAAGCCGATAATGGGGCCCGACGACGGCCCTGCTGCTTGAGCTCTAAATTTCGACCTAAACAACACCCACTTCCTTCTCGTACACACAGCACTACCTGACATCCAATATGGAAGCACAAATTATACAATGGAACGTCAGAGGACTCCTTAGAAATCTCGACGATGTCCAAGAACTTTTACACAAACATACACCAAAGGTGCTGTGTGTACAGGAAACACACTTAAAATCCAAACACACCAACTTTCTACGCAGCTACATTATTTTCCGGAAGGACCGAGATGACGCTGTGGCGTCATCCGGTGGTGTCGCTGTTGTAGTTAATCAAGGAGTAGCATGCACACATCTACCACTTCAAACGTCCCTCGAGGCAGTGGCTGTTCGAGCAGTTCTTTCGAACAAACTCGTCACCATTTGCTCTCTCTACATACCTCCACACTACCACCTCCAAAAACATGAATTCCAGTCATTAATAGATCAACTTCCAGATCCTTATCTGGTACTTGGGGACTTCAATGCACATAGTGGTCTATGGGGTGACCCTCGCTGCGACGCGCGAGGACGTCTCATCGAACAGTTCCTTTTCTCTTCCGGCGCATGTCTCTTGAATAAAAAAGAGCCGACATACTATAGCCTCGCGAACAATACCTACTCGTCCATAGACCTCAGCATCACATCCCCATCGCTTCTACCCTTACTCAATTGGAAAGTTATTACTAATCCTTACGGAAGTGACCACTTCCCGATAGTTCTGAGTGCACCAATAAATAATGAATGTCTTCCACAGGTTCCCAAATGGAACCTTGACAAAGCCGATTGGGAACAGTTTTGTAAAATGGCTCTCTTGAGCTGGACCGACATGTGTGCTTTAAGTATAGATGAAGCTGTAGAATACTTTACTGCTTTTTTGATTGATGCTGCAATTAAGTGTATCCCACAAACATCTGGACTGCCCGGCAAAAGACGTGTGCCGTGGTGGAACACTGAGTGCAGAAATGCGCGCAAAAAACAAAATAAAGCATGGAGGCTGCTTCGGGACTCTCCCACAGCCGAGAATCTAGACAATTTCAAGAACATAAAGTCCCAAGGCAGGAGAACGCGCCGACAGCCAAGAAGGGAAAGTTGGCAGAAGTTTTTATCGGGCATTAATTCATACACACAGGAGGCCAAAGTCTGGAACATGGTTAGCAGGGTAGCAGGCAGACAAGCACATTCACTTCCTCTAGTAAACACACAAGGCGACAGCTTGGAAGATCAGGCGAACTTCCTAGGTGCACACTTCGAACAGGTGTCGAGCTCGTCACACTACACGGAAGCTTTCCAACGACACAAAACAAAAATCGAAAAACAGAACTAGAGCGCAAATCCACAAAACACGAGGAAGCATACAATGAACCCTTCGGCTTAGCTGAGCTACAGGCATCGCTGAACTCATGCAATAAATCCGCCCCAGGTTCCGACCGTGTTGTATATGAAATGTTGAAACACCTGCCTTCTGAAACCCAAAAAACCCTCCTTTCCCTGTACAATGCTGTTTGGTTTTCCGGCGAGATTCCCTCGGCCTGGAAAGAAGCCATCATAATTCCGATTCTGAAGCAGGGTAAGGACCCATCCTCAGTTTCCAGTTACAGGCCAATAGCCCTAACAAGCTGTCTGTGCAAGGTTTTTGAAAAAATGATTAATCGGCGACTCCTACATTTCCTCGAAGCCAGCAACTCACTTGACCCATACCAGTGCGGTTTTCGAGAGGGTAGATCTACCTCTGACCATCTTGTACGTATCGAGGCCCAAATTCGCGACGCATTTGTCCACAAGCAATTCTTCCTTTCGGTGTTCCTCGATATAGAAAAGGCTTACGACACCACATGGCGCTTTGGAATATTAAGAGACCTATCCCACTTAGGTGTACGAGGTAGGATGCTGACTATAATTGAAAGCTACCTGTCCAATCGAACATTCCGTGTTCGAGTAGGCAACGTCTTGTCCCGAACATTTGTCCAAGAAACAGGAGTGCCGCAAGGTGGCGTACTGAGTTGTACACTTTTTATTATCAAAATGAACTCCTTGCGTCTGTGCATCCCGCGTAACATGTTTTATTGCACATATGTCGATGACGTGCAAATCGGATTTAAACCTTGCAATCTTACAATGTGCGAGCGGCAGGTTCAACTTGGTTTGAAGAAGGTAACTAAATGGGCCGACGAGAACGGGTTCAGCCTCAACCCGCAAAAAAGCACTTGCGTCTTATTCTCAAGAAAGAGAGGCCTCCATCCTGACCCGGACATTGACCTGCACGGCGAGCGGCTACCTGTCAAAACGGAGCATAAATTCCTTGGTGTAATTTTAGACGCGAAACTTACCTTCATATCACACATAAAGTATATAAAGAACAAGTGCATAAAAACCATGAACATTCTAAAGGTATTGTCCCGCACGACGTGGGGTAGTGACAAGAAGTGCCTTTTGAATCTCTATAAAAGCCTCATACGCACGCGTCTAGATTATGGGGCGATAATTTATCAGTCTGCGACACCAAGCGCGTTGAAGATGCTTGACTCCGTCCACCACTCGGGCATTCGTCTTTCTACGGGTGCTTTTCGCACCAGCCCCGTGGAAAGCCTCTACGTCGAATCAAACGAGTGGTCGCTCCACCTGCAGCGATCTTACATGTCCTTTCTATATTACCTCAAAGTGAACGCAGACAAAGAGCACCCGTCACACTCCACAATTAATGATTTGTCCAGTTCTGCCCTGTTTTACAACCGTCCTTCGGTGAGGCAGCCCTACTCACTTCTCGTGAGGAGCTTAGCTGAGGAAATGTGTGTGCCGCTTCTCGAACACTGTTTGATGGCCCCTGCCGCACATCTCCCGCCGTGGCAGTGGCAGCTCATAGAATGTGATGTATCCTTCGTGGAAGTTACAAAACACGCGCCTATAGCACATATCCGTACATATTTCCTCGAACTACAGCACAAATACAGTTGCCCAGAATTCTTTACCGATGCCTCAAAGTCCAATACTTCTGTGTCTTACGCAGCTGTTGGTCCATCTTTTTCCGATGCCGGCATTCTGCACCCGAATACGAGCATCTTCACAGCAGAAGCATACGCCATACTTGCGGCCGTCAAACACATAAAACAATTAAAACTACAAAAGTCAGTAATATACACCGATTCCCTAAGCGTGGTAACAGCCCTCAAAACTCTGAACAAACACAAAAACCCCGTCCTCGTCTCCCTGTACTCACTCCTATGCACAGTCTGCGCACTCAAACAGCGCGTCGTAGTGTGCTGGGTGCCAGGTCACCGCGAGATCCAAGGCAACGTGTTGGCTGACCAGCTAGCAGCCTCCGCCCATGAAAATGCTGCCGCCAATACACTCCTTTCCGTTCCTCCACTGGACTTAAAACATTTCATTAAAGCAAGCTCAGGGCTTATTGGCAGAACACATGGGACACACACACACAAAACAACTACATGTTATCAAGCCGCATCTGGGTAATTGGCCGCCAGTAACAAAATCACGCCACACAGAAGTAATACTTACAAGGCTAAGAACAGGACACACACACAGTACACACTCACACCTTCTATCCGGTGGTGAACCACCCATGTGTGAGAATGTGGTGAACCACTCACCGTGCTTCACATTTTAATTCAATGTACAGAATTAGACACACTACGAAGAAAACATTTTATATTACCCTACCGACAACAATTACCATACACCCAGCTATGTTCATCGGTAGGGAACCTGTTTTAAACATCAGTCGCTCTTCGCGTTTTTAAAGGAAGTCCACAGCTTTCACGTCACATACCCAGGCAGTCCGTAGCACGACCTCTGAAAAGAGGTTGGTGCTACGGGAGCTACATTGGAGGAAGCACCTGCCTCCCTGCCTTTGGCCTCAAAGGCCCTGAGGAGGTATTCGTGCTCACAACATACGCTCATTGTTTTATCGTCACAATCACTTGTCATTCATTCTATATGCACATGCCTCACGTCATCTCATAATTTTACTACGTATATGTTTTACCCGCCTTTAGCGCGAGGAATTTTAGGCCCCTTTACAGCCACCTAACATAACCATTGTTCACTTTAGCTATCATGTCCTGGCGCTCTTTGGCCATCACATGGCCCTTGCGCCAATAAACAACATACATCATCATCATCATCAGTATATGGAACGGTGACGTGTGAAGTATTTTTAATCACTGTTTAATGAGGATTTCGAAGGGTCACCAAGTAACACGACCATTTTCATTATATTAAATAAGAGCTAGCACTTTTTTATGCAGTTCTGCTGCCGGAGCAAGGTGTGTGTCCGGGCTAGTTGGTATACCATAATTGTGAGCACAACGCAGAAATAGAGACACAATAAACAAAGGACCGACGAGGATTGGTGCAATCAAGCGAGAATTCCCTGTAAGCAAAATGGGCACAGATTGCATCAGCAACGCGTCTACAAGTTTATTTGGCGTCTGTAGCTACACACGACTTTTTTCATATCTCTTATTGTTTGCAATGGAGAACATGTGCACGCATGCGCTTTAGGATGAGTATGTTCTTTTCCTGATTGTCTGGGGCAATGCCATAAAATCCGTGGTGAAAATTGTGCCCGTGGTGTCCCATCACCCACTTTGTCCGGGTCTATCGCGCTACAATGGTTTCAGTGTAATTTTTAGCAGATCTAAATTGTGAAACCCATAATGCCTACCGTGCAATCATGCGTGTGCACTTAAAAAATGGGATAGTTCGGCGGTGTTCTCTGGTCCCAGCAAGCACATGCATTGTTTAATAACACCTTTGTTTTGTTTAATAGCATGGTAGCTTTGTTTCGACTTTGGGCTATGCGCGCACAATGTCACAAAGCTCATACATGGTGGAAGCTGTTGAAGGTGAGGACCTTCAGCTGCACTCCGCAAGTTCACATAAAACTCGCTTGTTACATTCCGACGGACAAACGATCAGTTGCCGACCAATTTTTCGGCGACAAAATGATCACCACGTGGGCGTGGTGGTGTTGCTCGCGGAGGTACGCAATAAGGGATGGGTTGAGAAAACGTTTCGGCTTAATACACGGGGTCTTGGGCCGCGGTCTCATTGTGAACGATGAACCTAATGACAGAAATTGTGGCTGTTACTCCTATGCAAAACAGGTACTGGATTTGCGCATTCATCAAGAAAAACCAAATGCATTGATATAATAGTCATTTGTTTATTTTTTTCTTGATACTCTCGATAATTGGGCATTCGTTTAATTCAGACGTTTTTTCCGGACCCGTGAAATGTGAATTAATGAGCTTTTATTGTCTTTGGGTGAGTGTTTAAAAGCACGTGAGCCTTGCTCTGTGAGGAGCATTATTTCCTTTAAAGTCCTTACACTGCAATAAATGACATTGTATGAACCATAATGCAATTTTATAGAAATGAATCTCCATCTGTATCATGAGGTTATTTTTTTAACTGATTCACACACACCTTCAAGTGGCAATGCGAGGGTTTCTTGAGTGCTCTACCAACATAATCAATGTTGTTCTCAGTGTGGTCCATTATGTTCAGCATAGTCATGCAACAGCCTGGTGCACCTAAAAAATATCATTATTCGTTTTTAGGGCAGCCGCAGCAGTCAACCCTGACAGAGGGAGCAAGGTGGATAAGTCAAGGAAGCAGCGCCGCCTCACACCACAAATGACCAACTTAATCAAAGCTCTGCGAGACTATGAATGCTAAGTGTTACAACGAAAAATTTGCAGTGTCATTATGAATATACCGTATTTACTCGAATCTAACCGATGTTTTTTTTTTTCGAAAAAACTATGTGCGAAAGTGGAGGGGGGGGGTTCGGCTTAGGTTCGAGTATAATGATTAAGCTTTTTTTTTCTGGCCTTGCGAATTTCGCGGGTCGGCTTATAATCAGGTACGGCCTAGATTCGAGTAAATACGGGTATATCTACACATTTTCCAAACCAGTTTGAATGTACGGTGACAACATGTACGCAGTTTTCATTATTTTGAAGCTGTTTACATGCAGCATTTCCTGTGCTTAAATAAAGATTCGTTTCTTTTATCATGAAAGGACAATCTACTGAAACGTGCCTGTTTTTATTGCGTTATTTACTAGAGTGCTGGAAGCAACACCTCGCGGATGTAGCTCCAAGAAATTCACAATGTCCACTCGGTGCTCAGCTGCTTACCCGAAAGTCGCGGGTGCGACCCCGGCCGCGGCGGTCGCATTTCGACGGAGGCGAAATGGTAGAGGCCCATGCACTGTGCGATGTCAGTGCACGTTAGAAACACCAGATTGTCGAAATTTCCGAAGCTCTCCACTACGGTGCGCCTCATAATCATATCGTAGTTTTGGCTTGTAAAACCCCAGATATTATTTTAAAAAATTGGAATATATTTGGAATATGCAAACGCAATATATTGGTATTTTTGCCATTGTATTTGGCTAAACAAAATATTTTTGCGTATCGCTTGTACAAGTGACATAACTACTTTTTAGTACTGAGGAATGCTTGTCTAAGAAAATATATATAAGTTCATCTTTATGCATAAAAAAATATGTTCCAGAATTAAAATGCAGTAATTAAACAGCAGGAGGGCAGTAACAGAAACACAACCTTTGTGACTCGATATCCGAACTTGTACTTATAGATAACGTTTCTGTAAACGATAACAGACATTATTAGCGAAATAACAGATAAAAGAGAACAGAAAACAAATTTTTTCAGTGTCTGCAAACTGAAACGTGTTTTTAAACATAAAATTTCTGTACTGTAAAACAGAAAGTAACAGTGAAATAACAGAAAGAAGACAAACAGAAAACCAAGTTTTTTCTGTAACACAAAACTGAACATTGTATTTATGCAGAAAACTTTTGTAAAGTAAAACGGAAAAAATCTGTTAAAACACAGAAAACTTCAAAATAGAAAACATAGCTTTACAGAAATTCTGTGGCAAGAGAGCTGCCAGACAATTTCTGTTTTTTTCACAAAATATTTTTTACAGTGTACCTTAGAATTCTATCAACTGAAGGTCTGAGCAGCATTTTGTACAGGCTACTCGACCATAGTCTATACTGACACTGACAATCCGGTAACAGAGAAATACGTGGAATATAAACAAATCAACACCTATAGATAGCCTTCATACACTACGAGAAAGCATTTCATTCGGTGAAAACCTCGGCAGTCATGCAGGCGTTATACGGAATCGGGGGTGTAGACGGACCGTATATAAAAATGCTTGAAGAAGTCTACAGCAAAAGGGTGTCTTGAAGGGCTATGATACTGCCCTTCAACATGTGGAACATGTCCCGTTTTCGCGCTGTTCCCACTCAAAATCTACAGCGGCTCCACAGCCATCGTAGTCCTCCACAAAGAAAGCAATAAAATTCTAATGAAGGGTTTAAGACAGGGAGATGCGATCTCTTCAAAGCTATTCACCGCGTGTTTACAGGTTTTCAGGGCCCTGGATTGGGAAGAGCCGGGGATACGAGTTAATGGAGAATACCTTGGTAACCTGTGATTTGCTGATGACATTGCCTTGCTGGGTAACTCCTGGGACGAATAGCAAGACATGTTTACTGAATTGGACAGGCAGATCAGAATGGTGAGCCTAAAAATGGATACGCAGAATACTAAAGCGATGTTTAACAGTGCCGGAAGATAACAGCGGTTTGCCACAGGTAACGAGGCACTGGGAGGGGTAATGGAATACGTCTACTTAGGGCAGGTAGTGACCGCAGACTTGGACAATGAGATTGAAGTAACTTGAAGAATAAGAATGGTTTGAGCGCATTTGGCCGGTTATTTTGAGACCATAAATTTTAGCCTTCCAGTATCGCTCAAGAGAAAATCATATAGCAGCGGCATATTACCGGTATTTTCCTGCGAGGCCGAAAGGTGGAGGCTTACGAAAAGGGTCGAACTTAAATTGAGGACGACGCTGCGAACCATGGCAGGAAAATGATAGGTGTAACTTTAAGGGACAAGAGAGCAGAATGGGTTAGAGAACAAACGCGTGTTAAGGACGTCTTAGTCGAAATCACTAAGAAATGGGCATGGACGGGGCATGTAGCTAGAAGGCAAGATAACTGCTGGTCATTAAGAGTACAAGAGTAGGAGACTGGATTTCAAGAAGAAGCAAGTGCGCCTGGGAGATGAGGCGGGGGGGGGCTCAAAAAGTAAGGTGGCCAGGTAAGATTAAGCAGTTTGTGGGGATAACGGGGCAGCAGCAGGCACAACACTGGGTTAATTGGAGGAACATGGGAGAGGTTTTTGCCAGGCATTGGGCGTAGTCAGGCTAACGATGGTGATGACAGATATGACATAAAAGGGGTGACACCAGAGAAGACTCGTGTAAAAAAAAATTGCAGTGGCTTAGCTCGGCTATGCCAGGATATACGTAGCGTTAGCAAAGGTTCAGCTGATTATTCTTAGCTTTCCTGATTGTCTAGGATTATTAGGCTTCTCCTGTTCATTCTTCGTACGCTGAACCGCTAATTGCCAGGCAACTACTTCGGAATCCGATGAGATAAGCTTCTCGGCTCTTCTGCGCCATCGAGCAGCATTTGCGCTCTCCTTCTCCATGGCGTTACCCACATGCAAACGCCAGTCAGAGGCGCTATCAAGCGGCCCCAGCGCACTGTCAGACGACGACTGCACAGCGAAGGCGAACAGCTGCGCGCGCGCCGGCGCCACTGTGTCTATGGCTACGACGTCACTCCTCTCGAATGCGGCGCAGATCAGCTGCGGCGAGCCGCGCGCGGCGGTGGCGAAGTCCGCGCGCGCCGGCGCCAGCGTGTCTGCCGCGCCTACGACGCCACTCCTCCCGAACGCGCAGACCAACAGCGGCGAGCCCCGCGCGCCAGTGTCGGAGAGTGCGTGAAATGCCAGCTCCGGTGACCCAGCTGTGTGACATCACTGATCCTCGCGCATGCGCGGCACGGCTCAGGACCCTCCACGCGAAATCGGCTCCGGCTAGGCAAGTGTAGCTAACGCTACAAAAAATAAAAAGAAACATAGGGGTGGTATAAGGCATCGATATTTCCCCTTTACGTGCGAGAGACTGCAAATTATTCCACGCAATATGCAAATGAATAAATTCTGGAGCCGGTATTTTCACTTTTGATGAATATTCAAGTAGAAAAAAATCCTGAACCAAGCTGCAGTGACACAAGCTGCCATTAGCATAACTGATATAACTGGATCATTGGGGATATCCGCGCGAGTGAATCAGCCATTTGTATTACAAATATTAACATCGCCAGTTCTCGTCATGAATCTTCATTATTGCGTACCGGTTCACCCGCTGACTAGAAACGTTCTCGCTACAGGACATCACCGTCGCCACCGCGGTGCCATGATTCGCCAGCGGCAGCATTTCCTATCTTGCCTGTCCGGGGATATAGCGTTTTTTTTTTTTCTGATGATGTTTGCCTAGAATGTCGGTAACGAGGAAATTGGAAGTAACTTTTGTAGTTTACTTAAAGGAAGATTGTCGGAAGCAAAGAAAGCCCTTAAAGAAACAAACACTATCATGCAGTGCAAAAGACTTGAAAATATTGATCTATTCCAACCTCTGCATAATTTCATCCCAGTTTTTTTTTGGTAGCCTGGGCGTATTTTGCAAAAAAGTCAAGTGGAGACATCTTAGAGCTATTCACTTCTTGTTCTTGTTCTTTTTCACCTTCAACTTTGGCTCACACCCACTGTGGGGGATTGGCCAAGAAGTGAGTGGTTTTATAAAATGTTATATTACTTTAGAAGGGAGGTTACAGGATAGAAACATTATAAATTTGATAGGAAATTTTGAAGCTTGATCAAATATGAAAAAAATAACAATAATAAAATTAAATATATCAGTGCCCGAATTTTTAAAATATATACATGTGTTGACACAGAAGGATAATAATATAGATGATCTAGTCAACCGATTGGTTTCATTGAGGTAGTTCCTCACAGCCGCGCAAACCTTCGCATTGGAGAAACCAGAAATAGAGGCTCCAAAAGACAAAATCACAGGCACAGATAAATTCATTCCAATAGCACGTAAAGGTCTTTCCAAAAGGGTTTTTCGTGCTGTAGTATATCGCCTGCGGGTCAGAAAGAAATGATCAATAGTTTCCAGCTCACCACAGAATGCGCCCAGAGGAGAAGGTGCCTCAGCAGACCTGTGTTGGTAGAAATTTAGCCTCAGTACACGACAGCGCAGCCTCATAATTGACACTTCCAGTTTACGGGTTTGACAAAATTACCTCCCCCAGGGATATAATAAGTGCCGATATTCTGTGGAACTTGTCAGTGCTGTGTCTGCAAAGACTTCCATAATGCTACGCCTGCGAAATCGCGCAGCCGTCACATAAGCAAATGTCGGAAAATAAGCTAAAATCGGTCTATTAATCGACGACTTCGCTAAGAAATCGGCAATTTCATTTAGAAGCAACCGTTTATGTCCAGGAGCCCAAACTAATTGAACTTTTCTCAAATGCACGGGTACCAGTGCACGAAACGCCTTTATTACGTGGGAGTCAGCCCCAGCAGAAAGTGCAGCACAGAGAGATACGGATTCTATGATTATAACGACAGATGTAATTGCCGAGTTAATTATAATATCGTGCAGAGGAAAAAGAAGAACGCCACAGAGGCCGCGCCCTCGCGTGCTCACGCGAAAGGCTCACGCAGCGTAGTAGATTCGTCATCGCGCTTCCGAACGCTTAGCTAATTGTGTCCGACGCATTTGGAACGATCGGGAATTAGAGGGAACACGATCGTCCTGCTATCAGCCGTGGGCATCGATTCACTTGGCGGCATCCAGCCTTCCCTTTCCTCGACGGTAGGACTTGCAGCTTCTCAGAAGCAGTGCCGTCCCTCAAGACGCTTTCTATCATGTATCTTGTCGCCCGTCCAGGTGAAGCCAACGAGGACCTGCCGTACTCTTCCAACGTCTTGGCAATCGAGGAAATGCGTTCAGAGAAAACGAGCATTGCGGACAAAATGTGGACCAAGGTCGTGGAAGGTGCTGGTGACAGATATGCCACTGAACATCGAACACAACGGCTCCCGGGATCAGAGGGTGAACTGGCCCGTTTGACAGACGTCGAGGAGACCCTGCCTGAGTGCAGCGCCGGGCACGTGAATTGCAGAGTGCAGGGAGCCCGGAACCAGACGACGGTCGTGTCTAGGAGTGACGGACAACCTAACTTGGATAGGTAAAAATCAATGAGTTTTTTTCTTTATTTAAATTATGGCTGTTGCAAACTCGAGGCAAAATAAATTTACTTCATTGCAGTGTAGGAAAACGGTTTTCGTCTTAGCGTTTGGTTTGTTTACAGAGCCCTACAGAAACAGCGGGCGAAAGGGGGTGGGCAGGGGGGCTGAGTAGCCGTAGTTATTGCGATTACTGGTGTTAACGGGCAAGATTAAGTTGCTTATGCCATAGCACAATCGACATCTATCGAAAAGTACTAGTCTAGCGCTGTGCTTTTGTAGCTAGTTACCTCAAACAATGGTCGCCTACTTTACAAAACTGTCTCCTAGTTTTACAAAGCGCCTACCGTATGTGTTAGCTTCGTTTGTATTGACTTCTACCTGTGAATTCATGACCGATATTTTGGAGGAGTGTGCCATCTTTTTTCCTTTTTTGGTAACATTTTTCTCCGCCCACTTCTGGCTATAGCAGAGAATGCAGAAATGGGAATTGCTCAAGGCGATGTTAATCGGAATACCTTTCCAGGGGCAAGTGCACTCACAAGGCCGTCGAACACAGAGACATGTGCCCTGAACCCCTCAGGCGACCGTTCCCGAGCGCTACGTGTGACTCGCTGACGCTGGAGGTGTGCGGAAAGAACGCCCTGTGCTATCCCAGTAGCACAGAAGCAACGTGCGCCGAGCAGGCAGCCCGCCACCAGACGTTGGTCATAGCCAGGAGCTCTGGACATCTCCGTATATACAGGTACATGTCATTTTGTTTTCGTCGGTGAGCGACAGCCGATTGGAATACATTTGACGAAAAATATGAGTGCAACTATATGTACGCTAAGAAAGAAAATATATTTAAGGATCGTCTTTTGTCGCGAAGAAATATTTTAGCATTTATTTTTTTGCGAATATTCTATAAAGAAAAAGAATGAATCTCGTAACTACAACACTTAGTCGCCGTGCACTGCAATAATTGTTTTGATTTAGTAGTCAGTGATTGATGGCCGTGCTTATTCCCGCCAAAAAAGTCCGTTAATATAGTAGAATGTGTTGCATAATTGAACTAACGAGTCGCGCTACAACGATTACGTGCGCCGACTGAAAATAATTGAAAGGGCAAAATTTATCAACAGCCGTAAAGTTGCGCAGTTGGGCGCGTTTATTACAGGTGTACGATATTGAGGTGGCGAGATACGATATAAAATGAGTCTGGCGCGTTGTTTTCTAGAGCATTCATGTGCTAATAAGGAACGTGTCGGCCACTTTTCTCATCGCAATAATTTCCTGGTGGAATGTAAGCAACTTCGGCGCATGTTTCCACGTTGCCGCAACAATGCATTTTTACCATGCTGCGCGTCGCGGAAGTGAATAAAACTTGCCTGCCTGCGGCACTCTCTTGACGAAACTGCTTAACAGTACATCATTTTCCTCGCTTATAGCGGTGTCGGCCCAGGGGCTGTGCTGAATTTTCTCATCTAATTAACGAATTTGTATCTCAAACAAAGGAAAGGAGGCGCTTTCTTTATAAATAATGACTGTCAGAATTCCATATTCATTGAATTCCAAAAGAACAAGAATAAATGAACAGGCATCAATACGAGGAGGAATTTATTACTGCAATTACATGAGCTACAGCCCCGCATAAGAGGCTGCGTTTTATTTTATTTTTTGTTTGTATGGTGATGCCATAAAAGTAGACTCAGTGCTGAACTGCCTTATATAAAAAAAACGGTGCATGCGATTGCAAATTGAGTATATGGGATATTTTAGGATCGTGGTTGAAGAAAACACTTCGAACACGATCATTTTCACAAGTAAAAAAGAACATTTCTTTTGGCAACGGATACAATCCTTTATTGATATAATCGTTTTCCGCTCGGAATACCTAACCATATTTGCCTGTAAATAAGGCACGAGAACTGAGCGGCGTGGGGCCCAGTTTACTTATTTTTTACCTAAGTTTTCGTTGCTACGGCTGAGTTTGTTATGTTATAACCAAACCTTTATTTGCAGCGTATACTGTGAACGCAGTTTGGAGACTGCGACGTCCAGTGGCTCGGAAGCTTGCGTCAGCGCTATTTCGCCAGGACGTGGAGTGCAGCGCGGTGGTTCCACCCGTGTACAGCCTCGGTGTCTTGCGCTGTTTCTCCCACAACCACCCGCGCGACGCGCTGCCGCACCTTTTGACGAGGCCATCACGGACTGCAGCAACAGTAGCACGGACGGCGCACCGTCTCCAACATGCTGCGTAAGATAGTAACACGATAGGTAGACAAATATCTGTCCAACATGTAGCCTGGAGGTCAGCAGCTGTGTGCTTTTTAAAATCCGGAATTAACTTTGTTCTAATGCTACCCATAAAAAAAATCCACAGCATATCCACGGGGTGAAATGATGATGAGTGAGGCGAAGCTCCGGAGGAAATGACAGGTAAACCATGAATACTCCGAGTAATTCGCCCAGTATATGATCAAGTAAACACGTGAGAAACACCGTGTATATATTAAACATCAAACTTTTATTGTACCGTTGGTTTACGTGGTCCCTTCATTACAACGGTCCCCCTAGCGTACGTCGCCGCATTAAATCGAACGATTGCCTTCCACCAATGACACGCGCCATACGTGAATCTTCCGTGAATTCTGCCCAGTACATCATCATCATCGGCGTTTGTGGTGTCCTGACTTCTTTCTTGTGCCCGTGTTTGCACGCCCTGTCTTTTTAGAATGAATACATCATCAACGACGTGAGTTCGGGCGCGTTTATACTAAAGTGTCGATGAGAGTCATGATGACTTGCAGCTCACTTTAATTCACATGTACGCTGTGAATCTTTATTGTTTAATCACGCACAGGAGAAATCTCACACAGGCACAACCTTGGAGGTCAAAATCCAGTGCCTATATATTCGGGGTGGTCAGTGAACGGTTGTGAAGCGCGAGCAGTCGGTTTTTTCAATCAAGAAACTTGCTAGCAGACGCTGCCTGCGTCGGTGTCGCGAGGCGAGGGATAGAGAGGGGGGGGGGGTGGACTACAGCACACATCTGCAACGCAGCGAGCGCCTCCGCGCCATCTAGGGATCTTTCTGAGAACTAGAGGTGGCTACGACAGCGCCATCTAGTGAACACTCCAAGAACTAGAGGGGCTACGTACTACTACTACTACATACTAAAGAGGAGGGACAGACCCACACCCAAAGGAGCTTCTCCCCTAAAACTTCAGGTACTTGGAGGGGCACTTTTTGTCCGTTAAAGTGACATTATTTCCCCGGTGCGTGTTATGGGTGGACTGCAGCTTCTGTAATTTTAGCGACACTGTTGCAAATTTTTTGGGGCAATGTTTTGAGTTTTTGTTAGTGCGGCGGTAAAATAGGTTTAGCGTCGAATCTAACGGGTATTTTGAATTTTAGGGATTTTCCACGCATAAAACCAGAAAAAAACATTGACACAACGAGTTTTCGACTTGTCATAAAAATACGATACGTTTCTATAAATGTAATAAATTATGCCTTGTGAAAGGTACTGCAAGTAATAACAGCAATTTACCGCAGAACATTGCAGCTTTCGTGAAAAGAAAAGGAAGACGCCACGGTTTTGCAAACTGTGTCGGGTTCTGTTACCCCTTCTTATCGCAATGCGACGCCCTTACGTCACAATGCTTTTTCCTTATTATATTAGTAATTATTTCCCAATGTGTTCATTTGCAACAGGTTTTGCGTGCTTTAGAAAATTTTCGTTTCTCTCGTGTCTAAATTTGTTTCAAACTTTTTCTGTTCGATCCCCACCCCCTTGACTTAATATTTGCCATGGGGTCTGTGAGGTGTGTTCATGTGAATACCTTGTCGCTGAGAAAAAAAGAGAGGACGAATATTAGAAGAAGCTGCTGAAAGGATGTACGCCTGTACTTACCATATAATGAATGAAACAAAATTAAGCAAAGAACAGAGTGCATCAACCATTCTGGTGCAGATGGAAAACACTTAGTAACTGAATGTTGTGATGTGAGCCAGGTCAATGATCTTAATTGCGTGGGCCCTGTTGCTTCACCGCAGAGAGTTCCGGGTTGTACATATTGAAATATTGCCACCATTTCAATGTTGGATCACCTTACTATTGTCTGTCAGCGAATGCGCGGAACGAAAGGCGATGCAACGAGGGCCGCGAAAACCCTACATCGCATAATGGTATGTGCAGGCTACTTATGCACAGTTTGATGGAATAAAAGAGAAGAAATTAGTTCCGATTCTTTACCTATATTTGTCGCCATTAGTGCTTCATCGTTAGCGAGAAATTTTCGGGAAAAGCGAAAATCGCATGTATGTTGTGCAATGCATCAAAACAGTGAAAATTCGCCAAATGAAAAGTGCTGCCATTTCATGAGACAGCGCGTCATTATGCCGAATAAAACTTAATATATCTTATTCTAAAATAGCCGCAATGTGCCTCGTTCGCAAAAAAATATAAGATGACTGCCCGCAGACGGCTCAGTGTTTGTCTCCTTGTCAATTACCAGAGAAATGGCTTTATTTGCATAGAATAAATATTCTGCGTGGTAGTTAAACGCTTTCTAGATATTTCTACGTGTATAGGTATTCGCTGTGCAGTGCTCTTAACTGTGGATGCGTTATACTTAGCATCTCGTTGCAAGCCGCCGCTATCGTTGTCAACTCTCGCATAAGGAAAGAGAAAGGGACTATTCGAAAACGCATGCTCTGTCCACTCCCCGGCTTTTCGCTTTCGCTCTGCATGTTCGGCCCAATGAGTACCCTTTCTACTCCTGCACGCTTATCAACTGATGTCTACCGGGCAGATAATTATGTAATGCCAGCACCGACAATGTTTTTCATTAAAAAAATAAACAAAATAAAATGGAGCTTCTGTAAACAAGAAGAGTATTTGATTGGAACCTTTAAAAAATATATCAAAGTTCCTCCTTCCCGCCGTTAGTTGCGTCTGTGGTGATACAAGTTCGACTTCAGGCAGAGCTGAATAGAAACGGAACGGCGTGGTTTCACGTTGTGTAGCCTCCCCATATGGCCTTCAGTTGTTATTGATTACAGGATAACAAAATCCCTCACTTATAAACGATATTGTTAAATGTAACCATGTTAATCTAGAAACTCATGCATGTTTTTATATGCTGCTGTTCTCTACGAAACCTTATTCCTTCTGCGGTGAATCACCTGTCAAGATAATTTATCAAGCTCGAAATCACAAACAAAAGGTCATCCTATCAAAATATTTTCAACAATCAATTCAGTATGTCGCCTACCGGTTCTAAAATTTTAAGAAACATGGTTGGGCGAAGTAAAAACTTCTAGTGGCGTGGAATATTTACCCAGCATTTTTAAACTGGCCGCAACCCTAAATAATTGGTTCATGAGTTTGCGAAATCTGCGCTGGACTGCCATAAATTAATCTACATTTCCTCCTTGTGTAAAGTTTAACAGATGCAGTAAGTGACATCGCTTTACGTGGCTTAGTCCCACAAAATGGAACCTTTTCTCTTTTGTCAGGTGATGCTCGTCCGGATTTGCGGCAGCGCGGTGGTGTGGGAGCAGAACTTGGCACAGTGATGCAGGGTGGCGCCATACTGTTCGAACAGATGGCCTCGCCCGCTGCAACAGCCTGCGCAGGCTGTTGCTGCAGAACAACAGCAGCACCACGTATGGACGTAGTACACCTGTGGCTGTTTGTTGTGGACCTCAAGGTGTGGTGGCTGCTCACATGACTGCCCAAGTGCATCTCCATTGGCTTCGCTTTCACTGTTACTTCATGTATGAAAGCGTACACTTGAAGGCATGGGATGCGAACTTGTTGACGTCAGCGCCCAAGGCTCGTCGAAGAGGTGACCTGAAGGCCTAGAGAGTGAGCCTGAGTGCAACCGCATCCGGGACACCTTTGTCACGAAATGGCGGCCCTATTTGCCGCAAACGTTAGCTCTTTTAGCGCGTAATTTATGTGAACTTTTCATTGTAGTAAGATGATCAATAAAGTTGATCGTAATCGATGTGTGGTTAGGAGTAGGAGAGGAGATGAAAAGGGGAGAGAAAGACGGGAAGAAAGAAAGCACAAATAAAATTTCGTGGTGAGATGGGACTCGAACCACGGTGCCCACGGTCTGAAGCGAGCATCGTAACACTCGGCTATCTAAGCACGGTAGCAGAACAAGGATTTATGGGAGCCATATGATTGTGCTGCTATGGACGAGAGAACAAGAAAAGAGTGAAAGAAAAAGAAACATAGAAAGAATGAAAGACAGAAAGAGAGAGAGAGAAAGAAAGTATAGCGTAACCATGTGTAGTATAGTATAGCAAGAGGGCGTTAAAAAGAAGTGATACTGAGGAGGAGGGAAAGGCCACCAGCTCCGCTTTTTTCTCAGTCGTCGCACCCGTAGTGCGTAGCTGCCCCTGTGTTATTATTATTATTATTATTATTATTATTATTATTATTATTATTATTATTATTATTATTATTATTATTATTATTATTATTATTATTATTATTATTATCAGAGACCGGATTTTAGGCAGATGCCGATTTTGTTCCTTGCGCTCCAATCGCCCACTTTCATATATCATGAGCATAAATTAGAGTTTAAAAGGGGCTTTTATAGTGTTCTTATAATGCCTATAAATGCGTATTTTTGGCGTTTGTGCTTAAATGCCTATAAGTGCCTATAAATGCCTATTTTCAAAATCGGGGCATATATCAAGACTACTTAGCGTCAAGTTTCGTTTTCGAGTGCTGTTCGAGACTGTTATTCATCTCAACGCGCAATATTGACTGTTCGGAACTCTATGGTGTTCAGCCTTGTCCCCTGGTTCAGCCAACTTTCAGAAAACAACCGCTAGCAGCTGTGAAATGGGACGCGCCGGCCGGCATACGCCGCCGCGCTGACTTGGTGCCAGAGGTTGGCGAATGCGAAATCGCGGAGAGCAAAGGAAGGTGGAAAAAAAAATGTGGTGTTGTCGTGTGCACGCCGCTTTTCTTTTGTTTTT
This sequence comes from Rhipicephalus sanguineus, assembly GCF_013339695.2. NCBI lineage: Eukaryota > Metazoa > Arthropoda > Arachnida > Ixodida > Ixodidae > Rhipicephalus > Rhipicephalus sanguineus. The sequence continues at coordinate 100,552,172 of NC_051176.1, read as the reverse complement.
AATTTACTTTTTAAGATGTTCACCAACAAGGGAGAAATCGTCCCTACGCGATTCGGCCCGGCATATACGAGGCATCCCTACATTATGGTCCTTTAGCCGTCTGGCTACCTGCATCTGCTCTGCCCTTCCGAGCCATGCCGAAAAGAAAGAGACCCACGAGTGTGTCGATTCGACAGTGGGCGCTTCACTCACCATGATAGAGAATAAAAGCAGAGGCCGTGTTCTGCGAACCGCGCGGGAAAAGGGACAATTGCACGGCTATGTTCAACTGTTTGGGCCATCATAAAGAATAAAATTTCTTGCTTTCCTATTATAGATAGAGGTCGCGCGCGTCTTCGTTTTAATGTTACTTGCATTCATGTAAAAAGTTATTGTCTCTATTTACGACGTCAGAGGCCTAAAACGTTGTTTTGCCTTCCTGTTCTTGGCGCCTAAAACGCGCTTTCTTAATGCCTTAAAATCTGGCCTCTTCTTCTTCTTCTTCTTCTTCTCTTCTTCTTCTTCTTCTTCTTATTATTATTATTATTATTATTATTATTATTATTATTATTATTATTATTATTATTATTATATTGCAATGAATATTAACACATACCAACTCACAGGGATGGGCTAAGAATCGTACGGATGTAAATATGATATAAAAAATCTTAGTTTACGCTTCAACTATTGAGATCATTTAGATTGACCACTTAAAAAGAAATAAACAAATTATCAGACTAGACAATGTGCTAAAATGAAGATCGACCGATGGAGCAAAAACAAAGCGCTCTGATTCACAAATGATTTTCTCCCCCGAGACGGATGTACACCCGTTCAAGTGTCCCAACCCAAAAGGCCGAAATGACAGAAGTACAGCAGAAGCAAACGACATGCGGAGTTTCCGCCTGGTAATTTCAAGGGTTCTGCTTCGAAGAGAGGAAAAAAGTCGCAACCCAACAAGAAATGATGAAATGTATCGCATTGAAACAGCAAGATAAAGGAGAGTTCGAGCGACCAGCTCAGTGCATGTATAAATTTAAAGTTGCGTTAGACATCACAATCTTGTCAGTGCTACTTTTCTCATGCTTGTTTTCCACAATTTTCCACTCCAATTTTCCACTCAGGCGACGATACAGTACTTGGTGTAGATATAAGAAGAGTGTACATTCTAAATTTGACCGCATTAATGAAACCCATAGATGGAAGGAAAGGAAAGTAGGGCTTGCAAGGGAAGCCTTAACCAAAGCGTCAGCCACCTCACTTAGAGCTAGCTCATTCTGTCCAGGTATAAATAGCAAAAAGCAGTTTTTGCAAATGATATGGAACTAGCAAATTCTCCGTAGGTGTGACTCACCCGGAGCAGTTAGTGAAGAATATAGTGATGATGAAACGGTGAATATGACCACTGCTGTCACGGAGGAAGGATCCTTGCGCAAGGCTGACATGGCAGCCACAAATTCCACCAGAAATATTTCTCTGTAATTTGGGAGTCTATCAAAATTGAGCAGTCTCGAGTTCAAGCAAAAATGCCCACTCTGGTCTTTTCTTCACATTGTGAAGCATTACCTTTTGTAATAACGTTATTATCAATCACCCGCCACGGTGGTCTAGTTGTTAAGGTGCTCGACTACTGACCCGCAGGTCGCGGGATCGAATACCGGCCGCGGCGACTGCCTTCTCGATGGAGGTTAAAATGCTTGAGGCCCGTGTACTTAGATTTATGTGCATGTTAAAGAAACGCAGGTAGTCGAAATTCATATTAATAACCGTCCCAAACCCACGATATGATTATGAGGGACGCCATAGTGGCGAGCTCCGGAAATTTCGACCACCTGGGGTTCTTCAATGTGTACATAAATCCATGTACATGGGCCTCAAACATTTTCGCCTCCATCGAAAATGCAGCCGCCGCGGCTTGGATTCGATCCCGCGGCCTTTGGGTCAGCATTCGAGCGCCGTAACCACTAGAGCACCGTGGCGGGGCCCAGGTGGTCGAAATTTCTGGAGCCCTCCACTACGGCGTCTCTCATAATCATACCGTAATTTCTGGACGTTAAACCCCATCAAATACTGTTAGTATCATTATTAATTGTTAACGGTATTGACAATCAGGTTCAGGTGAACCTGACGAATCGCGTTAAGGATATGCCATCGAGGCTTTTGAATATTTCAGGGAATATTTCATTATTTCATATAACCAATAAATTGGAACTACTGCTAATTATGAGTACGTTATTAAGTTTTAAGAAAACAGTTAATGAAACTTTTTACACGGTTAGCCCGCGCCATCATGTTCCTCAAACTGTGGGTTTAATCTTTCTGGAAAAGCGCACGTGAGAATATGCGGCCAGTGTCTCATCTACGGTTTTTAACCATGATGTGGGCATTGACGTCAACATCTTGTCATTTGTTCAGACTCGCTAAACTCTCGGTGTTGAAGACAATGTGCACACATTTTATGCTTATTCAAGGGATTTGTTTCTGTATGTGAGCCCAGTGACTGCACAAATATATTATTTGCCTCACAAAAATCCTAAGTACATAAAATGCATGCTAGGTACATCCAAAGGAACGGAGAAACACTTTAGCATCATATTTAACTACTAGTGTTGCTGAAGGCGGCATTTAAAAGAAAACGATATAATCTGTGAACATTACGGAGGCGAATAGTGAATTATACAGTTCACGCTTATACAGAAAAACCAACATGAGACATTTTTCATTCATGTTTATTGGACATACAGAGGCATTAGAGGCTTACACTACAGGCATATTATACACTACTCTCAACGTAGCAGTATTCTTCAAGTTAAATCCTGTGAATGAAATGTAAAGGCAATTTTTCATCAGCTGCAAACATATTTGGCACTACCTATAATTTCACTGCAGGTTAGGCACGCATCCAGGATTTTTTTATTTCTTGGAGGGGGCAATCCAATGTAATTTTTCCATGCGAATGAGAGCGGGTATAGCTTTACTAGTACAAACGCGAATAATAACCACTGATCGCAATAAAAGCGCGTAAAACCACGAAAGAGAACTAAAATAAGGTGCATGTCGCAGGTATACGCCTGTGCGATACACCTTTCCTTTACTTGGTAAACAAGAAACCACGTAAAATGAAGTGGTGCAGGAAAGAAACGCAGGATGAACACTGCCAAAAAAAACTTAACAACGAGCGAATGTGCAAAATAAAGATTTACAGTAGCCTTTCTTGAATTAACGCTGGAAAAACTATACAGAAAGATATACCTATGGAACGATCACACGTCTTTTGGATCCCTCGTTTACTGCTGTACCAAGTTAAGCGCCAAAACCAGCTCACTGTCAGAGAGGATCTCGTTTTCTTTCACTTAGAATGTCTAGAACCAGCTTTGTGTTGCGGTTCCTGTAGCGCTTGCGGACCAAGACGTTCTGGAACGAAGGCATGCACCCCCACAAGGAATGGGATAACTGCACATAATATCACAAATGGTAGGGCTTACGCCGACCCTGCGGGTGCACACCAACTACATGAGCATTTAATGGTCTTGATCGAAACTAGGCTCAGTCATATAGTGTGGCGAGAAATGACGCTTACAAAATCTACTTCGGACTTATAAGACCGAAGAGGAGAGTGGGGACAGCGTCATGTTCCCACTTTCGCCCCCTGACACTGTCTTTTGACTCACCTCTTTTGCCTCGTGTAAGCGCTGGTTTTCGTCACCAGGTGATGCAGCAGCTAGCCCCACTTTGCACCTTGTTAAGCTTAGTCGTTGGGACCGGAGGTAGATCGAACCGCTGCAGATCATTCAACCCCGCCAGCGCAAGTACTGTATGCACTAGAAGCTTCAGGAGCGATCACGCAAAGCTTTAGCCAGGACGATATATTAAAGTGCATTTATTTTTACACTCGGTGATCTCTGGCGGCCAGAGATGCAGCAGGTATACAGCTCGCCGTAGGGACGTATGCTAACATACGAGGTCCACAAATTTTAGTGTTTTTGGGATGGCTATGAAACGCAGATTGTTGAAAGGGTATCAACGGCAGTACCATGACGTTTCGGGACATCGAAATAATGAGAAGCGAAAACATTTAGTAATTTTTTAACTGGCAGCATACCAATTAGTTTGGCGCCTCCAGTTCACTTTCTCCCCTTAACCCGATCAGCGATCTCTTCCACGCATAGTTCATAATAATACTGTGACAGCTCCCCAGTGTTGTCCGTCGAATATCTCTCAAGCCTTTTAAAGAGCGAGTAAGCCTAGCTTCACGAAGACGTTGAAAGAAAGCAGACTCAGACACAGCGATCTGTCTGTGTCTGTTTCTTTCTACGCCCCCTTGAAGTCGCGCTTACTCACTGTATCATGTGCTTGTTTTCGCAATTCAAAGTCTCAATATTTATTTGGCGGCAGTGTAGGAATGCGTGTGGAGAGTGGTGGCGTTGGCAGGGGCAGGTGGGAAAGGGGATATGCCGGGGGGGGGGGGGGGTCGTTCCGGGTTCTCTGAGCCCTACCCTCTGGATACGTGCCTTCTGCAAGGGTATTCATATATAGTGTAAAGAGGTTTGCGGATGCAGCATGCCTTGGGGCGATGGAAGCAATGAATTTGCATCGAACAACTGCACCCTATCTGCATCCCTATCATTCCTTTGGTTCCTTGCCTATAGCGTCCACAAACACAGTAAACAGACTCCTTGGAGTTTCACAGCGATGTAAATTTCAATCTGCTCGTGCAATGCGGATTGTGAATGGCGCACTATTAACCTACAACACGAATCCCATAAATACAACTTTCGTGCAACATATCGCAGATTTATAAGAGGAAAACAAGCCACATTAGCGGCTCGGCTTACGTTCATGGGATACTAATGATGTTCAGAGATTTTGAATACCACGATTTCTGGCACCGCGCTGATCCACTCTGCTCTGGAGGTGTAAGATAAATTAGAAACGAGGATGATTCGTTTAGGCAATCTCAACTGCGATTCATCCGTGCAATTTAAACGCAGTCGAGACAATGAAATAAAGAGAATATGCAAGAGAGCTTAGGCACGCAGAAAAGCTTCTGAATGAGTTCTATCTCATCTCCGTTCTTCAAGCGACTTCGAATCTAACAAAGACCAGTGCACTGCTTGAATCTAGAGGCGCAACTGAGTGGCCTTTCTTCTTGCTTTTTTATTTGTTTCTTTGTTTCTTTTGTTTATTTCTCTTTCACTCTGTTTCTGGCATCTCTTTTTTGTATCTGTTGCCTTCTATTTCTTTCTTTCTATTTCTTTCTTTTTCTCTTTATTGCTTTCTATTTCTCGCTCTTTCTTCCCTTTCTTCTTCACTCTCTCTGGTACTTTCTCTCTCTTTCTTTGTTTCTGTTCATTTCTCTGTTTCTTTCTCTTTCTGTCTTGCTCTTTGTTTTTTTCTCTCTCTTTTTTCGCGTCTGTTTCTTTCTATGTATTTCTCTCTATATATATTTCTCTGTCTTTCTATCTGTCTTCCTATCTCTTTCTATCTCGCTGCTTCTTACCCCCTCTTTCTTTGTTTCTCTTTATTTCTCTCTTTCTTTCTTCCTCTCTATTTTCTCTCTCTTTCTTTCTCTCTATCTTTTTCACGTGTTCGTTTACGTTCGCCACACCGACCCGAGGAGTTTGCACGACGGAGCACAATTTACCGATAGCTTGAACAGTTTCACTGTAAAGAGAATGAAGACAGCACGTCCCGGTTCTTGATGATGGCAGTTTTTATACGATGGAGCACAAGTTACCGACAGCTTAAGCAGCTTCGCTGTTAAAATTTGTTAATAAAGAACTTCGGCGCCACCTTCATTTTATTTCACGCTTTTAGATCTAATGGCGGTTAGCGAGGCGAGGTAGCAGCGTTATTCTTTGAAGTGTGCGTAATAAAGAAAATTGAAGAATTAAATGGGCACCAGTTCTTGTGGTTCTCGTGGTCAGCCTAGAAGAACGCAAGAAAAAAAAAACTCACGGGGTCCCTTAAACATTTGCCTGAAACGACTCTAAGGCGAAAACCATCTTCTTTTTCTTCTCAGTCGACGGAGGCGGGGCACTCTCAGTCGATCCTACCGTACTTCCTCCCAAAGCTTTCTCCTTCCTAACGTGGTTATGCGCTGCCTCCAGAATCGGAGGCATTGCAAGCTTTCTGTACCTCACCTGCCTCTCCACTGCCTCCGTGATCGGTGAGGGTGGCAATGTGGGCTTGTTGGTACTGCATAATACTTAATGGTAGCGCAAGCTAAGGACAAGGAGAAAAGAAAGGCACAGTCGACCCAACAAAGCGCAAAACTGGAAATTTTTCTCAATTAAGTTCACGACATTTCAATCAATAAAGTGCTGCAAAGCTCGTAACTAAAAAATCCGGCAGATCCCACGCATTGTGGGAATCGATGTAATGCGAAGCAGCCAGCAAAGAGCTGCATACATCGTCTTGTATGTCATTGAGGAAAATGCGTGTCATGGTTTTCATGTTAACTCCTATTATTTATGTTCGTCACACAGTAACGTCGCGCAATACCAACTTGGGGGTCGATCAACCTAAAGAAACGGCCGCCAGGGCACCATGTGCGTGGCACGTAAGTCATGCTGTACATGACATGTGTGTCATGATTTTCATGATAACTCGTGTTATTTATGTTCGTCACACGGTCACGTCACAAGATACCAATTTCGGTGCATATCAATCAAGCGAAATGGCCGCCAGCGCCCCATGAGCGTGGCACATAAGTCATGCTGTACATGACACGCGTGTCATGATTTTCATGTTAACTCGTGTTTTTATGTTTGTCACACAGTCACGTCGCGCAAGACCAATTCCGGGGTAGATCAAGCTAGCGAAACGGCCACCAGCGTGCCATTAGCGTGGCACGTAAGTCATGCTGTATATGACATGCGTGTCATGATTTCCATGATAACTCGTGTTATTTATGTTCGTCACACGGTCACGTCGCAAGATACCAGTTTTGGTGTATATCAATCTAGCGAAACGGCCGCCAGCGCCCCATGAGCGTGGCACGTAAGTCATGCTGTACATGACATGCGTGTCATGATTTTCATGATAACTCGTGTTATTTATGTTCGTCACACGGTCACGTCACAAAATACCAATTTTGGTGTATATCAATCTAGCGAAACGGCCGCCAGCGCCCCATGAGCGTGGCACGTAAGTCATGCTGTACATGACATGCGTGTCATGATTTTCATCATAACTCGTGTTATTTATGTTCGTCACATGGTCACGTCGGAAGAGACCAATATTGGTGCATATCAAGCTAGCGAAACGGCCGCCAGCGCCCCATGAGCGAGGCACGTAAGTCATGCTGTACATGACATGTGTGTCATGATTTTGATGATAACTAGTGTTATTTATGTTCGTCACACGGTCACGTAGGAAGAGACCAATATTGGTGTATATCAATCTAGCGAAACGGCCGCCAGCACCCCATGAGCGTGGCACGTAAGTCATGCTGTACATGACATGCGCGTCATGGTTTTCATGATAACTCGTGTTATTTATGTTCGTCACACGGTCACGTCGCAAGGTACCAATTTTGGTGTATATCAATCTAGCGAAACGGCCGCCAGCGCCCCATGAGCGTGGCACGTAAGTCATGCTGTACATGACATGCGTGTCATGATTTTCATGATAACTCGTGTTATTTATGTTCGTCACACGGTCACGTCGGAAGAGACCAATATTGGTGTATGTCAAGCTAGCGAAACGGCCGCCAGCGCACCATGAGCGTGGCACGTAAGTCATGCTGTACGTGACATGCGTGTCATGATTTTCATGATAACTCGTGTTATTTATGTTCGTCACAAGGTCACATCGCAAGATGCCAGTTTTGGTGTATATCAAGCTAGCGAAACGGCCGCCAGCGCACCATGAGCGTAGCATGTAAATCATGCTGTACATGACATTCGTGTCATGATTTTCATGTTATGACTTGTCATTTATGTTCGTCATACAGTCATGTTACGCCATACCAATTTTGGTGCACATTCGATTAACCAAGCGACCAGGAGAGCACGAAGTCGTAGGCGGCTAGATAGATAGATAGATAGATAGATAGATAGATAGATAGATAGATAGATAGATACGGTCAAAGTCGCAGAAGTTCGCTAAGAAATGCTTCGCATTTAAAAGCGGCTAACCACAAAATGTTTGCATTAGATTAATGTTTCTAGGTGATTACGGGCTTTTACTTCTTTCGTTTGGCACAAGCCAGGCCAGTAAGGAGTTCAATGTTTACCGATTTGACTGCTAGTTTGTTCAATATGTCTCAAGCACGTGATATATTGATGTGAGGAAAAAAGAAGACGACACTAAGACCGCGCACACGCATGCTCGCGCGAAGGTTCACGCGGCGTAGACAGGTTCGTCATCGCATTTTCGAACGTGCAGTCAGTTTGGTCGGACGCATTTGGAATCATCGCGAAGCAAAGCGAACTGGATCGGTCAGCTACCATCCGTGAGTAGATTCCCTCTTCGGCATCCAATCTTACGCCTCTTCCACAACCGCACATCAAACTTCTCGAGATCACTGGCGTACCACAAGACGCCCTTTGTTTATATATCTTGTCGCCCGTTCAGGTGAAGCCCAAGCCGACCTGCTGTAGATGTCCAACATCTCGGCAATCGAGGACGTGCTTACAATGAACCTGGACAATGCGGAACAGCCGGGGACCAAGGTCGCGGAAGGCGCTTGCGACAGACCTGCCGCTGAACGTCGCAGACGAGTGCTCCTGAGATCCGAGGGGAAACGGCTTCTGTTGATGGGCGTCAAGGACATCCCGTCTCAGTGGAGCACCAGAGTGCAGGAAGCCCGGAACCCGAGAGCCGTCGTATCTAGAGGCCACGGCCAACTTAACTTGGACAGGTAAGATCGACTTAGACATCGTTTTCTCTCTCCTCTTTAGTTCTTTCTCTCTATTTCTTTGATTGCCTTTCTTTTTCTTTTTTTTTGTTTTTCTTCCCTTTCTTTCTGTCGATTCTTTCTCTGTATTATGCTAAATGTTTTTCTTTGATTCTATGTCTTTCTCTCTATTTTTTCACTTTCTTTCTATTGTCCTTTATTTGCCTTCTTCATTTAGTAGTTGGCAAATCCCACTACTCACGATGAGTAGTGGGATTTGCCCAATTTCTATGGCACATACCCGTTTATGATGATGACGTTTTTAAGGTCATCCGTTGACCTCGAGCTTTGACAGCTTGGCTGTTGATATTATAGCGAAGTCTAGGCAACTTCGGACATGATACCAGGTTGCCAAATCACTTTATTTTAGCTGGAATGATCCATATTGTAAAAAAGTCAGCGCAAAGAAGACGGAACACAGGAAAGGAAGGACCCAGTACGAGCGCTGTCTA